>NC_143385.1:33430982-33733124 GCF_980474605.1 Leiobunum rupestre | reverse complement strand
TAGTCCATGTCCTCTTTGCACGGCTAAACCTCTATATACAGGTATTCCACCGAAACCAACCTGGTTTAAATAGTAACTTTCATAATCAGTTCTTGAAGGTGAATATTCAGACCTCATGATGTTAACTGTTCGCTCTCTTAAGCTAGAATGAAGGTGTATCCGGAATGATTAAAGGTTTATAGTGAAGTCCACATTTTACGGGGTTTAAAATGTAATACAACGTGAGCTTTTCCACTATGAAACTGTATTGGCTCACCTAAATCATCTGTTATATTAATCTCTATAGTCTTAATATTATTACACACGACTGGTAGGTAATGAGGTTGTGAAAATATTTTTGTAGTTGTTTTCCCATTAGACTCGGCTTTCTCTTCGACGCTTATGATTCTTAATAGAGGTGCTAAACTATCCCCAACAACGCTATTTTCAACCAGATCAGAATAAACGAATAAGGAATGTAACCCAGCGTTCATATCAACTGGGTAGGGGGTTATCATTGAATTTAAAATGGTGAAATCATTATCTCTTCTATCCTTAAAACCTAGTAAAATCGATAGATCGGGGCCAATTACAGCTCTGATTTTCGGTTGCAATTTAACTTTAATTCGATTAGAATAATTTAAATAAGCGAATGTAACTTGTTCTTCTTGGTTGTGGACGTTCATAACATGTAATAGTTCTTCCGGAGTTTTATAAAAACCCGCGGGAACTTCAATTATTTTATCATATTCGAGAGGGTCTTTAACTGGAGGGTTATCAGTCATTTTATCATATTCGAGAGGGTCTTTAATAACCAATAGATTAGGTTTTCGAACGTTATGCCATGTCCGAGGATAGCTTATTTCCGCTAACCCAACTTCGTACTGCTCCTCAAATCTTAACGGTTCAGCTAAATACGTTCGAAATTTACCAACGCTATTATCTTGGTAATATAATGACGAGGAATCTGAAGGTAGCGTTACGTAAAAACTCATTTTAAATCCACTTCTTGTATCCAAGAATTAAATGTTCTACGCGGCCGTCCGATTTTTTCCTCTTTTTTATTACTTTTTCGATTATGAAGTAACAGTCTTTTAAATCTCGACCAACAATCTGAACCTCCTCTCGATAGAATACTCCTAAAATGGGGTTAGAATTTAAATCCATCAGCTTATATACAGGTGGGTCACGTGGCAGTCTCTCAGCTATTTTAAACAATTCTGTAGTAAAATTCGGGTTATATTTCTTATCGAAAATTGATAAATTTCTACTTATTCTACAAATATCTCCAATTTCAAACGCGTATGTTAACGGAGGAGAAAAATTTACCGAACCGTAAAGATTTTTCCATATTTTAGCAGAGTTATCTAGAGTAACTTCCGCGGGTTTACATTTAATTGATCTGTGATAACTATTGTTATAAGCGTTTATAATATCATCTAAAACGTCGATATATTTAAGGGTGTTATTCTGCGTGAAATAGCGATATAAACGAGATTTAAAACTTCTAATGAATCTTTCAATAATGGACGCTTTCATTTCTGATCGGGTAGCGAAAAATTTAATGTTCCTTCGTTGTAATTCACTCTGCACTTCTTGACAGACAAATTCGTTTCCATGATCACTTTGAATTCTTTTCGGTTGACGGCCTTTTTCAAAAACGTTACGTAACGCTTCTAAAATTGTAACACCTTTCTTATTTTTAACTGCTACAGCCATAGCGTATTTGCTAAATATGTCGATAATACATAATACGTAGCGAGATCCTGAATTATATTTAGACAGCTTCTGAAAATCTGCCAAGTCCGCTTGCCACTGTTCGTCAATTCCATAAACAATAGTTCGATTTCGTTTGAATCGTCTTCTAGCAGGTTTATGCAGCGTATATGTATCCTGCTTTATTAGAAATTGTTTTACTTTTTCCAATGAAACCTTTTAACCTTTATGTCGAGCTGAATTATAGAGCGCTCGAACTCCAGCGAATGACCCTGGGTCTGCGGGGTTAGTATAGATCTGCTCAAGTTCTTTCTCCATATTGGGTAATATTTTGATGTAATGGCATGTAACGCCAAAAAAGGAAATTAAATAATTCTAATATTATAATAACTATGATAATTAATACAGCTGTGATAATTTTCGGTGATTTTGAAAATGATTGTGATAAATAGGCTAAAAGTCCTAAAGAGACCATTTCTGTACAACCTTCCATTGTAGGCTTATACTATGAAATGAGAACAAAATTATAATGTTAATATATTTTATTTAGTATGTATCCAAGATCTTAGAGGACTAGGTGAAGATGATGATAACATTGAACTACTTGGTGGTGTATGAAATACAGCGAATGTTTTTAACAGTGTCAATCTTACAGGATTTTTAATTAAACGTTTTGAAATATTTGACTTATGAATGCCCTCGTAAAACTCTGTAACTCCTATAGGATCAATCGCTGTTCCAGGCGTTTTTCTCACAGCGTCATACAAAAGATCGATTATATTAGATCCTCCAATCACTTGTCCTCGAATAGAAAGCTCTCCTGAGTTAGCCCATCTAATATATCTCGGATCTTCCGTAGTCGCTCGGTATAATGAAATCGCATCACTAACATAAGTTGCAGGTAGAGAATAAGATATTTGCGCGAACCAGGTTTTAGGCCGTTCAGAGTTTTCAATAACGGGAGAGATTTGCTCTTTACGTACGTAAGTTAACCGTCGTTGGAGAGTTTGATTGTATAATGCTAATTTCTCTGATTCGTTTAAATCTGGATTATCTAGAATAGATTTCATTTCATCATCGAGTGTCTTCTCTTTTTGAAGTTCAGGTGTTTCTTCTGTTTTGGAAGGTGGAGTGTTTTTTAATCTCTCCATTACATCTACAGGTACTAGAAGCATTTTTCGAGCCATCATCGGTTTATAGCTCGGCTAATTGCACTTCCGGCGACTGAGCTAACGATAGATAGCAGTGGCGCTAATAAAAATGGAAGAAAACCACCTTTTTGTACCAGTATCTTTCGTCGTTTTGATATAGGGTTCTTCTTCGACACGTTTCGTATAACCGCGCTATGTTTCTTTAACCGCTTACGATGACGTTCTGACAGTTCAATTGTTCCGTGTAATACATTTATACAACATTCAACGAGAGCCAGTATAGCTTCCTTGCTAGCGTATTTAATAGCTGTCTTTCTTTGATTTAGATTACAGGATGTCAGGAAACGTAGAAAGTCTAGGTTTTCCTTTACTCGTTTTGAGACATCCATTTAGAGATTTTCTTAGCCTTTCTTAAAGCGCAATGAACAGTTTCGGAATGAAAAGGGCAGTTTAATTCAACGTCTTCTAGTTCTGATAATTTAGGACAGCCGATATCTTCGATGTTAGTTACTGGAACACCGAGGAGTGTCGATAATACTGCAGCTTTTTCTAAACCTTTGGTGAAAAACGAAGTAGCTTTTTCCGCTATCTGATTGCAAATGTCACGTCTCGTTCTGTAAGGACGTTCGCCGTCATTCCATCGAAGATGACAAATGTTATGAGATATCCATCTGCATTGTCTTTTATCTTCGTTTGAAAGCTCTTTGAAAGGGTATGGAGATTTGAAAGTAAACACTTCCGATTCTTCAGTTTCTAATACTACGTAAGCTAATTCTTTAATAATCCACTCTCGATTAACCCTAAAAAAATTCCCTTCTATAATACACTTCATTTTGGAATAAAGACAGCCGATTCTTCACCCGGTATTAAACCTGTTCGTAGTAAATACTGATCTGGGGTGTGAGGTTTCAAGTCAACTAATAAATACCCAAATTTCCGTGACGTAGCTTGTTGAAACGCATCAATAACGTATTTGCTATTGGTTGGAGATATCTGCCTCGCGAGATGATAAATTGTTGATTTATCTCGTGGTGATTTAAAAATAAATAGATAATGAGCATTTAAATTCAAAGTTCTTATTTCTTTTCCGGGGTAATAAAGGTTTTGCATTAAAATTAGTACGGAGGTGTTTCTGTGATGAGATCCACGAATAAATAAATTAGTTACATCTTTATTATTAGATATCTCGCATAACAAATCGTCTAAAATAACTAAATTCCTAATTTGCGGGTTTAATATATTAACATCGAGTAACCCTTCGTGAAACTCGACTGAAGGTGTGTGTTCTAATATTGATTGAAATACTTTCGGCTGATACTCGGTATAACACCATATTATCCTCTCCGGAGGAGGGGATATGCAGGTCTTCTTATGTTGAATCAACCGTCCCACCAGGAATGACTTTCCGCATTGGGTGGACCCGGCTACAAGCCCATTCATTGGATGTTGTAAGCTTAAATCCATAATGGTTAATGAGAATCGGAACATTAGTGCAATCAATTTTATTAGTTTTTTAACAAGTTTTTAGCATTGCATATTATTAGTGACAGTATATTATTTAAAATTTCTTTCGACAATTCACAGCGAATAGTAAACATTTCAATAATATTTTCACAATCTACCGACATAATTATTTCATAAAAATGCAAATCTACACGCTTAGAATAATCCGTCATGATACAATCATGCTGGAGTTGAGATGGATGATCAATTTGACAGCCATTGCACGCTTTCTTCAGAGCTTCGTGTAATTGTTTAATTACAACGTTAGTCATCGCCTCCTTTATTTCCTTGATTTTCTTTAAACACTTCTGAATCGACTCGTACTGGTCGAGGAAATTCAACCATGAAGATTGAGCGAAAGCTACCCCCTCTTTAGTCGGTAACAGTTTTCCATAGTTTACTCCATAACCATGGTACATTTGTCTAAAATCTAAAACCTTTTGTTCGGCAAATCTATGAACCGAAAACCGTTTGGTTTCAGAACCTGTGAAAACCCACGAAGTTTCAGCTTCGTTATTGAAATAAGCTTCAATGGCATCTTTCTTTGTCCATAGCTCTTGCAGTTCCGCTTCTGTTAGTTTGATACCCTTTGTTAAATCTAATAGACCGCAGTGGATGGTTTCATCTGCATAAACGATTAACCCTTTGTCAGCAGACACAGGAAATGAACAATTCCTATAAAATAAATGCATTAAGACAAAGTTAAGAATTATCACTGAGTATTCCTACTTACATTTTAAGGTTCCTCGGAGTCACTTCCAATACAATTCAGATGGTGAACTTTCTAAATATGGTCTTACTATTATACGGTTTTCCCTTTTTATACTCTGAAATTATTTATCTTCGATATCTTATTTATTAAAATGGAGTTTAAAATTAATTCCATTCTACGTATACGCATTACGTATATAGGAATTTACCCGGTCCTCATACGGAATCACGTGTACAATTACAATACTTGAGAACGATACGTTTCTCATACTTAAACTTTAGATATTCGTTTGAAATACTCGTGAGAAAGGTTCAAGTGTCAAGCATATGTAAGTACTATAATGATATTAAAATTAAGTTTAAAAATATTTCCATTCTACGTCATTTTAACGAATATTCCATGACGTCAAAACACTCAAATCCATGTTTTAAATTCAAATTAACCGCGCCCCAATCCGCGCACGTTAACCGCGTCCCATATTCCATAACGTCAAAAACTCTTAAATTCAAATTAACCGCGCCTCCCGGGGAATCTGCGCACGCGCCGCCTAGGTTATCAATTTTTACATCATTTCAACTTATTCCGTACGATAAAACTTGATAAGATATACGTTCAAGTATCTTTCGAGATAAGCGTATATAAATGAACAAGCTGGCCTGGACACAATATGTTGATATACGGGAAAACAGATCGTCGCGAGAAATACCCTAAATACATTGACTTTTCGATGATTTTACCCCCATTTCATCCCTTAACTCCCGGATTTCGATCCCGAACCCAAACCCGAACCCGGGTTCGGAGCCAGACCCTCACTTTCCTTCTACTGATATTGATAAGGTTCGGCTTGTTTCTCTTTATCTCACGATTTAAATATAGTATGGAGTAAGTTGAGAATGTATTGAAATGATGTAAGTTGTAAAGAGTGATATGTTCTTGTTAACCTAGGTGGGAGATGAGGACCGGGTAAATCCACATACACGTAATGCAATGCAGTTCAAAATGCGTGTACTTAGGTAAATTCACATACACGTAATGCAATGCAGTTCAAAATGCGTGTACTTAGAATGGAAAGCTTCCTAAGACCAGTTTTAATCAATAAGATAGAATCCTTAAGTACTTTGCCGGTATAAAATGAGGGAACTCGTTCAATGTTTAGACCACATTCGAAGAGTATATACAAAATAAAAATAAGGTCTTGAAATGTTTTTTTGTTTTTCAAGAATAGTAACCATTTGCTTTAAAGAAATTATTTTATTGAATAGTTTTTATACATAAACTCTTTAATCATTTTATCGTTTACATTTTTATCTTTCTTAAACCTAGACACAATATTATACATTTCTATTCCTTTACACCTGTTTATAGCAAAATAGATGCAGAATGCTCCACATGTATTACTAGAATTACTCTGTAATTGATTAGAATTAAAAGTAACAGTTTTACTGTTTCGCTCAATAAAGTCATTAAATTTAAAATAATCTGGCGGGTTTCCAAAGGAATCCATGAATTCACTATTCTTATGTTTAGAAAAATATATTAGAACCCAGTGTTCTCCAGGTCCGGCACTCGTATCGGTATTTACAATAAATAGAGAAGGGAATATTTTTACATATTTAGGTAGCTTGTCAGCCGCGAACACCCTTCGAAATATACTTTTAGTACTTAAATCTTTTTCAAGAATTTTAGTTATCTGTAGCGAATCCATTAATTACTGTAAGCGAAAATCACGGTTCGATTTTTATCAATTTCAATCAAATTTTGAAACTCAGCGTAAATTAGAATGGAAATCGTCTCCGGTAACGGTTTGGCGAATTTTAATTCTAATCTCAGGTTACTGTTTTTCACAAGATGCAAGTGATTGGCGTTGTTGTTAAGATCGGAGGTTAAATTGTACGCAAACAAACAATTTCCGTTAGGATAAGCTTCCCGACTTATCTGATTCCCTTCATCTACGTTCCACTGATTAGTTTGAATGAAAAGATTACAATACGCTTGAATATATTGATTTTCCTCGAAGTTTAGAGATTACGCCTTATGAGGGACGCTGCTACCGTCAATGTTCAATCCAATGCTCGATAAATCAAAATGTTGAAAATTGTATGGTGATTTTCGCATATCTCCTAGAAACGCTTTTTGTTCCACCAACCCGATAACAACTTTTTTAGGTGCTTGTCCAGTAAATAAATGATCTTGCACACTAGCCATAAGTCCAGCAGGTATAGAAAATGAGGTGCACTCCGAACGAGTTATAGGATATTTAGCAGTTCCATATTGTAATGCCTTAGCTTGAGCGAGCGATAGTTCCGGTATCACTTTAACTTTCCTCAGATAAAGCGAAGCTGAAAAATCTCCATTTTGCATTTTACGTCGGAGTGAACGCTAAAAGCTGTTCAATTTTTATCGAATTTAAATTTCAAATCAACCATATTAAAAAAAAAACGTGGCTGTTGACATAAATCAGTATGGACTACACCTAACAAGTCCATCACACCTTTTCGCGCTAAATTCGCCAGTTTAGAGAAACCATCGTTATCGAAAAATGAATCTAACTTTCCAGGCGTATCCCGATAGAAAAGTGAACTTGTTAAGTAACTTTTTTTCGCCGAATCTCCAAACGTTAATAGAGTTTGTATCATACTTTTATAAGCGTAATTTTGACTGGAGGGTGTTACTGATCTTTCATTGAGAAAAAAATGGACGTCGCTAAAAAGCGAATATAGAAAAAATTCTCGGGAGCGATATTATCGGCTGGAGTTCCCGCTGCACCACCCGCAACTACTTGGAACCGCAGGCTGTGGTAGTTGACCATTATCTTTAGTTACCTTAACTCGAACGTGTAGCTAAGTTTGTGAAAGGGCTATATACGTTTCAGAGTTACCGTTGATAGAAAATGTAATTGAGGCGTTATCAACTATATTTGATATTGGATTATACTCAACCCATTCACCACTAATAATCGAAGATTGTGTCATAGGTACTTGAAACAAATCTAGCTCGGAATTTATACACTCAACTGAGTGCGGGTGTAAAAGGGACATTATGAGAATATATCGGAACGTTTAGGGAAACGTCCTTTCGCTATCCCGCCTGCTGTTGAAATGCCGCTTTTCGACTGAATTCATTTCCTTTTATTTTCGGAACCTGTCCTTCTTTTAATATGATCCGTAGCTGAAGATGTTAATCTCATGGCTTCATCAGCTGCTGAAGCTAGAGTTTCCTTTCCGTCGTTAATAGAATGCGATTTAAGCGCTTTTTTAATTGGTACTCCGCTAACAACATCGGTAGCTACTTTCGCTCCGGTACTTAAAAGTTTTTTTCCTAAGTAAGAAGCGCCTTTCTTCAGTAAAGGTACCGCGAATCTAAACGCTGAAGATAATATATTTCCTAGACCATGTCCTCTTTGCACGGCTAAACCTCTATATACGGGTATTCCACCGAAACCAACCTGGTTTAAATAGTAACTTTCATAATCAGTTTTGGAAGGTGAATATTCAGACCTCATGATGTTAACTGTTCGCTCTCTTAAGCTAGAATGAGGGTGCGTTTTAAATGATAAAGAGGTTTATAGTGAAGTCCACATTTTACGCGGTCTAAAATGTAATACAAGGTGAGCTTTCCCACAATGGAACTGTATTGGTTCACCTAAATCATCTGTAATATTAATCTCTATAGTCTTAATAATATTACACACGACTGGTAGGTAGTGAGATCGTGAAAATATTTTTGTAACCGTTTTCCCGTTAGACTCGGCTTTCTCTTCGACGCTTATGATTCTTAATAGAGGTGCTAAACTATCTCCGACAACGCTATTTTCAACCAGATCAGAATAAACGAATAAGGAATGTAACCCAGCGTCTATATCAACTGGGTAGGGGGATATCATTGAATTTAAAATGGTGAAATCATTATCTCTTCTCTCCTTAAAACCTAGTAAAATCGATAGATCGGGGCCAATTATAGCTCGGATATTCGGTTGCAATTTAACTTTAATTCGATTAGAATAATTTAAATAAGCGAATGTAACTTTACCGTCTTGGTTGTGCACGTTCATAATATGTAATAGTTCTTCTGGGGTTTTATAAAAACCCGCGGGAACTTCAATTATTTTATCATATTCGAGAGGGTCTTTAACTACAGGGTTATCGGACATTTTATCATATTCGCGAGGGTCTTTAATAACCAATAGATTAGGTTTTCGAACGTTATGCCATGTCCGAGGGTAGCTTATTTCCGCTAACCCAACTTCGTACTGTTCCTCAAATCTTAACGGTTCAGCTAAATATGTTTGAAATTTACCAACGCTATTATCTTTGTAATATAATGACGAGGAATCTGAAGGTAGCGTTACGTAAAAACTCATTTTAAATCCACGTCTTGTATCCAAGAATTAAATGTAGGGTCGTAATCTGGCCACTTTACATACAGTTCTATGCTGCCGTTCGATTTTTTCCTCTTTTTTATTACTTTTTCGATTATCTTTTTCGACAATCTGAACCTCCTCGCTATAGAATACCCCTAAAATGCGGTTAGAATTTAAATCAACCAGCTTATATACAGGTGGGTCACGTGGTAGTCTCTCGGATATTTTAAACAATTCGGTAGTAAAATTCGGGTTATATTTCTTATCAAAAATTGATAAATTTCTACTTATTCTACAAATGTCACCAATTTCAAATACGTATGCTAACGGAGGAGAAAAATTTACCTAACCGTAAAGATTTTTCCATATTTTAGCGGAGTTATCTAGAGTAACTTCCACAGGCTTACATTTAATTGATCTGTGATAACTATTGCTATAAGCGTTTATAATATCATCTAAAACGTCAATATATTTAAGGGTGTTATTCTGTGTGAAATAGCGATATAGACGTGATTTAAAACTTCTAATGAACCTCTCACAAACCGACGCCTTCATTTCCTTCTTTCGAATTCACTCTGCACTTCTTGACAAACAAATTCGTTTCCATGATCACTTTGAATTCTTTTCGGTTGACGACCTCTTTCAAAAACTTTACGTAACGCTTCTAAAATCGTTACATCTTTCTTATTTTTAACTGCTACCGCCATAGCGTGTTTGCTAAATATGTCGATGATACATAATACGTAGCGGAATCCTGAAATATATTTAGACAGCTTCTGAAAATCTGCCAAGTCCGCTTGCCACTGTTCGTCAATTCCATAAACAATAGTTCGATTTCGTTTGAATCGTCTTCTAGCAGGTTTATGCAGCGTATATGTATCCTGTTTTATTAGAAATAGTTTTACTTTTTCCAATGAAACCTTTAAACCTTTATGTCGAGCTGAGTTATAGAGCGCTCGAACTCCGGCGAATGACTCTGTGTCTGCGGGGTTAGTATAGATCTGCTCAAGTTCTTTCTCCATATTGGGTAATATTTTGATGTAATGGTATATAACGCCAAAAAAGGAAATTAAATAATTCTAATATTATAATAACTATGATAATTAATACAGCTGTGATAAGTTTCGGTGATTTTGAAAATGATTGTAATAAATAGGCTAAAAGTCCTAAAGACAGGGTTTCTGTACAACCTTCCATTGTAGGCTTATACTATGAAATGAGAAAAAAATTATCAGGTTAATATATTTTATTTAGTATGTTTCCAAGGTCTTAGAGGATTAGGTGAAGATTAAGATAACGTTGAACTAATTGGCGGTGTATGAAATACGGCGAATGTTTTTAACAGTGCCAATCTTACAGGATTTTTAATCAAACGTTTTGAAATATTTGACTTATGAATACCCTCGTTAAACTCTAACTCCTATAGGATCGATTGCCGTTCCAGGTGTTTTTCTCACAGCATCATACAAGAGATCGATTATATTAGATCCTCCAATCACCTGCCCTCGAATAGAAAGCTCTCCTGAGTTAGCCCATCTAATATATCTCGGATCTTCCGTAGTCGCTCGGTATAGCGCAATTGCATCACTAACATAAGTTGCAGGTAGATAATAAGATATTTGAGCGAATCAGGTCTTAGGCCGTCCAGAGTTTTCAATATCGGGAGTGATTTGCTCTTTACGTATGAATGTTAGACGTCGTTTAGTGCAACCGATATCTAATAATAATAATAACCGATATCTTTGATGTTAGTAACTGAAACTCTTAGGAGTGTTGATAACTTTCTATAATACACTTTATTTTGGGATAAAGACTGCTGCTTCTTCACCAGGTATTAAACCCGTTCGTAGTAAATACTGTGTGAGGTTTCAAGTCAACTAATAAATACCCAAATTTCCGTGACGTGGCTTGTTGGAACGCGTCTATAACGTATTTACTATTGGTTGGAGATATTGGTAAATTGTTGATTTGTCACGTGGTGATTTAAAAATAAACAGATAATGTGCATTTAAATTTAAAGTTCTTATTTCTTTTCCAGGGTAATAAAGGTTTTGCATTAGAATTAGCACGGAGGTGTTTCTGTGATGAGATCCACGAATAAATAAATTAGTTACGTCTTTATTATTAGATATCTCACATAATAAATCGTCTAAAATAACTAAATTCCTAATTTGAGAATTTAATATATTAACGTTGAGTAACCCTTCGTGAAACTCGACTGAGGGTGTATGTTCTAATATTGATTGAAAAAGTTTCGGTTGATACTCAGTATAACACCATATTATCCTCTCTGGAGGAGGGGATATGCAGGTCTCCCTATGTTGAATCAACTGCCCTACCAAGAATGACTTCCCGCATTGGGTTGACCCGGCTACAAGCCCATTCATAGGATGTTGTAAGCTTATATCAATAATGGATAATGAGAATCGGGGGCATTAGTGTAATCAATTTTATTAGTTTTTTTAGCATTGCATTTTATTACGCGAGATAAAGAGAAACAAGCCGAACCTTATCAATATCTTATCTTATCTATCGAAAAAACTACCACAAAATAACATATGTTGCTTTTCTACGGGTTTTAACATACACCCCAATCCCACCTCACTCCACCTCAATTCCACCTCCACCATGGGAGAAAACACCTAACATATTGTTTTAGGGAATCGGTCGCGTCAAATATCAACAAATTGACAGATGATTGTCTCTCCCGACGCGCTCGCGTCTTATATATCAGTATTATCTCGTAGTAAATACACACCCGCAATATCAAGTTCTTATCTTATAAACTTATCTCTCTGGTCTCGAACTATCACCCAGCTCTATGGAAATTTAACGCTCAACCACTCCTGATTTAGAACTCTTATCCAGCAAAAAATTCAAATGAAAATTTAACGTACACCTCCGCCACTCCTGATTTAGAACTCTCATCTAGCAAAACTCTATGCAAATTTAACATACACCTCTCCGCACCTCCCTCCACACCTCCACCACGCGATATAGTTATCTCATTGTACCGTATGTGGATTTACCCGGTCCTCATCTCCCACCTAGGTTAACAAGAACATATCACTCTTTACAACTTACATCATTTCAATACATTCTCAACTTACTCCATACTATATTTAAATCGTGAGATAAAGAGAAACAAGCCGAACCTTATCAATATCTTATCTTATCTATCGAAAAAACTACCACAAAATAACATATGTTGGTTTTCTACGGGTTTTAACATACACCCCAATCCTACCTCAATTCCACCTCACTCCTCTTCCACCTCGTGTTCCAGGACTCTCATTGTTCCTCTACTAGTATAATTAAAAAAAATAATTTTCGATTTCAATTATTTTCTTTAAATTATATTTTCAAATCTCATTGAATATATTGAGTCTTTGCCAAACATCATCAAGCTATATCTTCTGATCTAAGCGAAGGTGTAATCTTTTGAATGAACCATTACACAAGTAATTACGATGAGCGGTTTTAGAGTTATAAGCAATCAAAAATAATCGAATTTCATGTTTTCCCCCTTTGACCCCCATTTGGGGGAAAAGCTGGACGTCTCGTTCACGATTCACCAATTTTTCCGACACTTCCCAGTGCTAGACCTTTCAGAAACTACCATTCATATTTGCCCGGTCCGGACAGATGAAACCAATCGACCTAAATTTGGCCTCTGGCTCACGGACTACTTTAAATATCTAAGTTGAAAGCGTTACTGTTTGGATAAGTGTCCCACTTATTTTTTACATCTGCTCATACGTTTAAAGCAAACCGTCAGATGGCTTTGATAAGTGTCACACTTATGTAATACTTATGGTAACACGTCGAAAGCGACACAGTCGGTTTCGATCAGTGTCAAACTAATTTGTTACTTCTGGTCATACTTTGTAAGAGTCGCGAACAGCTCTGATAAGTGCCACACTTATTTGTTACTCCTGGTCATACGTGGAAATCCATTCGTACTACTCCGAAAAGTGTCAAACTTATTAGTTTCTTCTCGTCATATTTGGAACGACCTTGAAAACGCCAATATTCGTATAAGACCAATAAACACGCGGATTTACGACGTTGAAAGGCGCGGGGGTCCATATACGCTGCCCAAAAAACTGACTTATAATTAAATTTAAGCGACGTTATTGCAAATCTAGGTTATATCACAACCGGAGCTATTCAAAAATATAACTTTAAGGAAAAGCGGACTTCAATTAAGTATCGTTATATAGACTTTTAGGCGAAAATAAAAACCATGAAAATTGGGGTCTCGTAAATTACCGCGAAAACCACTTAAAATTAATATTCGTAACTCAGAGGCGTAACGTATCTCTTGGCCCTCCCTCCCGCAAGATATCAAAAGGTCCTTTATCGAGGGGCAGGTAACTTCCATTTTGGGTGCGTCTTAATCATAGTAAAATGATTTAATCAGGATAATCGTGATTAAATCAGGGTGATCAAGAGTTAAAAAATTAATCGAGATTATAAAATCTAATCACGATTTAATCAATCTTATCACAATTTAAACGTGATTTAATTATTCTAATCATGATCTAATCTTTTTATTCAGGATTTAATCATTTTAATCAGATTTTACCATTTCAATCATATTTAATCGTTCAATCATGATTAAATCAGATGTAAACATTCGAGCCATGAATAAACGTGATTTAAGCATTCTAAACATTATCTAATCTTTTAAATCATGATCAAATCTTTTTAATCATGATTTAATCATTTAAACATGATTAAATCAGATTTAAACATAATAAACATGATTTTAAGTGACGTAATCAACATAATCACGGTTAAAGTGGATTAAATCTTTGTAGGGTGCGTCGTTAATCAAGGAAGTGACCTACCCCTCGTCCTTTATGAAAAAAAAATGTATTTGTTATGAAGCCGGGGCTACGGGTCCTTAGTTACGCCACTGTCGTAACAACATAAAATTAAGGGCCTATTCCTCTAGAAAGGCTTAAACGGGCACTATCCAACTGTAAACATGTCAATAAATAAATAAACATTTTGAAGCGTACCCACCCTGGAATAGGTAGAATAGACTATGCCATCGACACTGACATAGATGAAATGGACTATTCCATCAACGCGTTTTTCTTGTCAAGGCCGTTCGTTTAAATAAAGAATTTCCGTCTCCACCAATTATAGATGAATGAAGTTATTTTAGTCCTTAATTCTTAGGCAAATATAAATTCAATACTGCCAAGATGTATGTTCACAATAGAATTAAATCTTTTTCAATATTTTTAACTATATGGTACGATTATTTGCTAGAAATATATATTTTGTACCCGAGTCTACGCTCTCGGTAAAAAAAGGTAGATGACCTGGGAAAACGCGCGAAAAGTGCTTTAGGCTTGTGGGTTAGATATATTTCATTGACAAAATTAAATAGCGTCTCAAATTATGAATCTCATCCAACTAGTTGTTTGGTCTATGAAATAAGCTACTTCATCCAGTTTTCACTTTAATTTGATAAATGGGATAAGTTAAACTATGTTAAAAAAATGAAAATAAAATTAGAGGGCATTACAAAATAATTAAATAAAAATGTTTAAAGCGTACTCCGGGCGAGGGGCAGGTCACTTCAATTTTGGGTGCGTCTTAATCATAGTAAAATGATTAAATCAGGGTAATCCAGATTAAAAAAATCTAATCACGATTTAAACGAGATTTAATCATTCTAATCATGATCTAATTATTTAAACGAGATTTAACAATTGAAATCATGATTTAATCTTTTTAATTAGATTTAATCATTTCAATCACGATTTAATCAATATAATCGGTTGAATCGAGAATTTATCATTAAAATCAAAACTAAAGTACGATTTAATCATACTAATCACGATATAATATTTTTAATCAGCATTTAATCATGACTAAATCAGATTTAAACATTCTAATCATGATTAAACGTGATTTAATCAACTTAATCGTGATTAAATTGAATTTAATCAAAATAATCACGATTAAATCGGATTTAATCTTTTGAGGGGTGCGTCGTTAATCAAGGAAGTGACATGCCCCTCGACTCCGGGCCTATCACTAGGTGTTTTGATTTTGTTTTAGATCTGAACAATTAAAAATAAAAATAGAAAAGTAACCGTAACAGGGGAACTAAAATTAGATAAGTGTAGCAGCCGAAACCGGAAATATGACCAGAAGTATTAAATAAGTGCGATACTAACAAAATATGACCAGAAGTAATAAATAACTGCAACACCATTTTTTTATATTCTAACAAAATATGGCCAGAAGTAATAAATAAGTGTGACATGAATGATTTTAAAAATTCTATAAAATATGACCAGAAGTAATAAATAAGTTTGACACTATCGAAACAATGTATGACCAGAATTAACAAATAAGTGTGACACTAAATAACCAGAAGTAATAAATAATTGTAATAATTTTTTTCAAGTTCAAACAACATACCGATAGAATTTTTGAACAAATTGAACATTTATCGCAACAACGTCTGACTGGGAGTAACTACAAAGTGTGGCACTTAACGAAACAATGTATTAAAAGAAGGTACTAATAAGTGTGACTCTTGGAGTAATGTATGACCAGGATTAACAAAAAAGTGTGACATTATATTACCAGAAGGAATAATGCTGTAACTATTTTTTTTTATTTCAAACAATATGGCCAGAAGTAATCTATGTGTAATGTGCATAGTGATTTAAATATTGATTATAGTTAATGTACAGGATAATTTAAATATTATTCGTGATTTCTGTTCGGGAGGATTTAGTACTTCTTCTAATGATTCTTAAAATCATTAAAAAAAATTTATTCGATATTTAATATCATATGCAAGATATAATTAACACATCGATGAGGTTAATGCACAGAGTAGGTAGTGTTTTGGAATCCTTTCATAATAAATAAAATTTACTTAAAACATTCGGATTGTGTGAACTTAAATGTCCTTGACATTTTTTTTATTTTGGTAAGAGTTCACCTTATCCCTTTTAACAATTTAACCTGAAAAGCGGATGAAGTACCTTATTTCATTAAGAACACTGCTAGTTGTAAGTCCGCCAGGCTATCCAGTTGGTAAATATACAGGGTGTCTTAATTTGCTCGATCAGGGATTTTTTCTCAAAATGTGTTAATCCTAGTGTTCTGACATTTTCAGGGTTCATTTGTTAGTAATGGAAGGCTTCGGTTTCTAAATTTTAGAAACATCGACGATTTTCCGTGGCTTTGGAATATTTTTTACCGGTAGGTGTCACACAAAATAATAATTATTATTATTATTTTCTTACAAGTGGGGACTACTTTTTCGTTTTGTGGAGACAAAAAGTTATATAATTATTCTGTTGTTGTCTTTTTAAATAGTTTGGCTTCTTATGATAGTTTTTTGAGGAAATTCATCTTTACTCAAAAATTTAAAATTTAAAAATGGTAACTTCATAAATCTTTTGAACGTAGTTCCGGTGACTTTTAGAAATTAACATATTACGTCGAAACTGATCTAATTTCGATAAAGGTTTTCTTAGCTTTAGCTTATGTGTGTAAAAATTATTATACTCTGCGGCAGAGGAGTATATTTAGAGCTCACTTTTCCCTCCACCTTAAAAACCCTCTGAATTGTATAGGACGCTTTTTAAGGCAGTCCAAAACGCGGCACATCAACTTACCGTGGACACGATAAGGGCGGATCCTCGAATTGAAAATTTAAAGTAGGCCGTTATTTTTTGCTGGTGATTATAAAATCAACAAACTCACCCCATTTTAATTTTGAGACCAGATTTGGATTCCTTGGCCACGATATACACATTTTACCAATTATATAATTAAAACCGTCACAAAATTTAAAGCATCGAAACACTGTTAAATATTTTAAGTCACCCGTTACTTTTTTGGTGATTGTAAAATCAACCACTCGCCTGAGACCAGATTTGGATTCCTTGCATTTCGGAGCTCTGGATTCAACAGCCACATTTTACTAGTTAATTAGTTAACACCGTCCAAAATTAAGTATTTCAAATATAGAAAATTACGAAGAAAGCTGGACCTGCGTTCCAGTCAAATTTGAAGATAATTCATAAAAAATACAAAATCTTGTTGCAAATTGAGTTTGTGCAATAAAATAATTAGCGGTTTGACCTGTATGTATTTTATTTTTGAAACAAGTAACACAGCGAAGATGTCGGTGTAATGGTTGAAGCCAACGGGTGAGAGATTGAATCTCGCTTCCGTCAATACTTTTTAATTTTACTTTCAGTTTGAACATTTTCTCTGCTTGTTATATCAAATAAATTATGTTACTTAAATTCCTCGAATAATATTACTTAAATTCCTCGAATTCATTCTCTTGTCATTTTCATTCATTTTAGACTCCTAAGAATCGTTGTATTTTTCACTTAATATAACTAAGAATTTTGTAATTGCTATATTTTTCACTTATAATTATTTATAATTGTATTTAATTTCAAATTCATTGAAATAGTATTAAAAAATACTCCTGTGAACAACAGAATGACGTCACTCTGCTTTCAAATCACAGTCCACTGCTCCTCCAATTTTTCACACAAAATCTTTGGTCAAATTTGGCCCACAAAGGTATCCATATTTCTTTGAAAAGAGGCCCTTTGGATATTTTTGCGGGGAGCCCTCTGATCTCTTACGTACGCCACTGGTTACTCTAACATCAATGACGCGTGCGTCACTCCTAATATTAGCTCCGACGAACTGTTAATTGAGAATCGGATAATATACCTTTCTCCCATTTAAATATTTTAAATACACACACATATATATATACATGTATAATCCAAGCTACGCCCCTGATTTGGGCAGTTTTGAAAAAATCCTTTTATAAGCCCCTGAAGGTCTTACATGATTGTTAAAAAGTCGCCCTTGTGTGTGTTCAATGAGTATGTGGGGACTTAGGCGAGCATGAATTGTGAAATTATTGTGAAATTTGAGGTCCCCACATATGAAATCGGTTTTAAATATGTGGCGTAACGAGTGTTTAATTCCATTCACTATGGAACCTAATTAATCATCATATTTGCTACTAATTAAGCTTATAAAAAAGGTCCCAACATATTTATTATAAATTATAACAAAAACAGTTATCAGAACTGAAAAAACTGTTTAGAGCTCGTTAGAGGTGCAGCCTTAAATGGACATATATTATTGTTATTGTTGATTAATATGTCATTAAAATTAAATTAATTAATTAATTACATTAAATTTTTAAATTTTTTATTATTGTATTATGTACTTATTGCAGATTACTGCAATAAATAAATAAATAAATACAAAAATAATAAATTTTTAAATTTTAATTAAATTAAATTAAATTTCTTTAATTACGCTAACACCAATGTTTGAGCCAAAATTTTACTAACAATGTAAGTCTTTACAATCATTTAAACATTCCTCAATTCATTTATAAATGCCTTATTCTTAGAAGAATCAAAAAATAAATATATAAAATAATTTTTTTTATTAATTTTACACAATAGTTTTATTGAGTCATTAGCGTCATCATATTTCAGTTTTACTTTGAGTTAGTTTTGCAAATTTTTGTGATAACTTAACCTACTATGAAATTTTGATTTCGGGAAATGCATATTTTTCTCTTGAACCAACCCAATTGAACTGAAGCACTATTTCATGTGAAATAGCTCGGTCAAATATTCTTTTACAGCAGTCAGAGATCTATTTTCCTCCATAAGACACGCAAATCTTGATCTGTAAATATCAAGTAAAATATTGTTAACTAAACATTTAAGTAACAGTAAATATTGAATGCAACCTACAGCTTGTTTATTTATTTTCTTCACACTCCAGAACTTTCTCGGCAGTTTGAAATTTATCGATTGAACTAATTTCCAATTTTGGAAAGCCTTCTATTTCCAGGCTATTTCCTATTATTGAGTATGAAGTCCATTTTCATATTCAAATCTGTTAACACGTGAATCACAGTCTTTTTAAATGTTTCGTCACCATCTTCTAGAAATTAAAATAATTTTTATAATAAACATAAATATTTCAAAGCTTATTAAGCACGTTTGTTAGAGTAAAAAGACAAATACCATTTCATCAGGTATATTTGAAATAGCACCCATTTCCTTATTCCCAGTTACATTTCTACCCATGTGAAATTCTCCAATACAATCTGCCCTTTCATCAGGATTGCAATTAGTTTCAATTTCAACAGTGTCAAAATTATCAAAATTGAAAGTTTCATTAGCTTGGACCTCTGACTACGCTTTTCAAATACGTAGCTCGTCTCCTTCTCATTTGCCGTTTTCTAAGCATAATGAGGCTAAACATATCGGTCTACCCTAACTACCCAATAATCTTAAAACATTATTCCAATAATATGTAAATTTAAAGATAGTAAAACTATTTCAAAACCAGGAGAATATTCAATAACTGAGTAAACATCAAAACACCATTACCTTTTAAAAGCACTGCCTCCCAGTCTTTCCCATTTTCTACTAAATATACTATATGTTTATAGTATTAAAGTAATAAAGGTTTAAAATATTATCAATATATTTACCTTCAAATCTGATTAGAATGGATCAAAACCACAATTCTTGAATCCATATAATGGCGTCTTTCCGCTTTAAAATTAGGTGACTGCAACAAAGGCACGAAGTAGCGACCACGATGCCGTTAGGCTTAGCGAGAGAGGGGAGCCAGTCTGCCAGAGGTTTAATCGCTTACAGTGTTGCTAGGTTTGTCTGACCGAATTATTGTAGAAAGGATAAATTATATTACACCAAAAGAAATTATGGTACCAATATAAAATAGTATTAATTACTTTTAATTTAAAGTGTTTGTCGCAAAACATGCAGATAACTGAAATTTTGCCGCTCGCGCTGATTAGAAATTATGATTTCTATGGTATCGACTATCCAGTGATCTGGCAACACTTGAACGTGGACTTTATATTTCGTCACCGGAAAGCGAATACTACGTAACTTTAACTATACTTAGTATAAAGTTACGTGGTTTTTGCTTTCAGGAGACGATTTTTAATACGTTTATGAGAAATTCTTATTAATTTAGTAGTAGAAATAATGTAAATATAAAAAAGTGCCATTTTAGTACAATAGGTTGAAAATCTGATATATTTTGGTATTCTACTAAAAAGATACCGTTGTAAATGAAATTTACATTTAAGTATTTCAAATAATTTCAAAATTACTATTTAAATAAAATATGTCGGCCTTAATACAGCTTAATGTACGTTATTATACATTTCAAATTTAAGTTCATAGCTGCTATTCAATTGGTAAATCACTTAAAACACTAATTAATTCATAAAAGAATAGCATTGTCGTTTTTTAAAATATAATGGGCTTATGCTGAGAATGTGTCGGCGCTGCCAACACTATTCCAGCAAAGGCCCATCAAACTTCAGTATTCAAAATTTTGTATCTAAAGTAAATTCAAAGTAAAACTTAAATATAAAGTAGCATTATTATTAAAAATTATATACCTTAACGTCTTTAAATGTTAAAAAAACATTGAGAAAATTGCTGTCGGGAATCTGGTGGTTAGCTACTGGCTAAATTCCTTAAGTGATGGGATACAGAAGGTTGCCTTCATCAAACCAGCACCATCAGTTTCCCAACACCCCCGGCTTTTTCCCGACATCAAATCGGCAGGTCTGTTCTACTAGGGAACGAATGGATGTGCTTGTTAACGACGTATTGTTCTCTTCACAATTATGTGGAAGATTTGACGAAAGATACCTCTCAGCCAAGTTGGCTCGACGAAATTGAAGAAAATAAAAATAAAGCTTTGCTAACGGCCTAAATCTAGAGAGAGCAGTACTGAAAGCTTAGATGCAATAGTCGCTCGATAAGCTTTGAAGGACTATTAAGCCATTAATTTTACATTAAGTTAACGATATGCTTGCCTATCATAAGTCGCTGCAACGTTATTAATAAAAGCTTAAACACCTCTGAAGTTGAGGGCGGCAAGTGTTGTTTTAGACTTGAAAATCAGTCATTTTAAAATGTACATAATGGTTGATAAATTTAAAACATTACCCTTGGTGTCTATGAAAAAGTTACCCCACATGGTTTATCACAATTCTTATTTTACAGATAATTAGGGATATGACTTGTGTCATTTGACTTATCCGGAGGCAATGAATATTTTCTAAAATATTACGACATGGGTAAAAACCTCAAATCTGTCATTGCTGAAAAAATAAAAGTGACTCAAACGTCACGTAGTGCATTATTTGATACTTTCTTTTGACAGTGGCTAAAAGTTGCACCAATTCAATTTTTTTGTTTAATTGAAATATAAATCATATCTCGATAAGCTTTATTCATTATTCTTTTCTGATCTTATATAATTTGTTCATCAATAAATTGAAATTTAATTTAAGTTTAATGACTGCTTTTGTATTTTCAAGAAGTCATCCTAGATTAATGATTTTAAAAAGGGGTTTGTAATTGTTTCATCGTTAGCAGCATAGGTTAAAGGTAATTTTGCATTTCACGAACAAATATTCAAAAAACATCATGGAAGGAAGATTTCACTGTCGTGATATCATTCGCACCAGAATCGGTTTGTCTGCTCTTTGTAACATCGTGGTTTCAGTTAATACGGAATCTTCTCGATCCACTGATTTAATAATGAATCTAAAACAGAGGTGAGCCAGAAAGTACAGCATGATCTTGTATCCATACGCAGGCGCTACAATAATTTAAAAATCAGGTAAATATTTGGGTGAAACTTAAAATATTTTATTATTATTTATTAACCAAATAACAATAAATATATGTTATAAAATTTTATAATTTGAAAGAAATCGGGAGGTAGTTATCACTAAAGTAAATAGCTATACAGTTTGAATGTTGCCACGATAATGCCTTACAAAATCACTGAAAATAGCCGAAAATCATAAAACGATTTCAAAGAATCAGTAAATAAGTGTAAAAGCTTATTTGAAAATACTTAAAGAATCCTCGTGTTAAGTATTTTTCCGATTTTAAATTCGTCAATTAAAAAAAAAACAGTAAAACATTCAAAATATATTTTTAATTAAATTCTTCTGCGTTGTTCTTATTAGGAGGGTTTTATACAACCACCGTGTAAGTCGGTGGGTCTGTCTGTCAGGCCTGCGAACGCGTTCGCATTTTCGGGACAAAGCGTAATCACTGCGTACCCAGTTTCTTAGAATCAGGGAAAAGGTTTTTCCAAAAGCACCCTCTTTTGGGTGTAGTATAATTTTTTAATCGGCCGGGATTCGAACCCGAGCCTTCTTGCAAGACAGGTGGGCGTTCTACCGCAGAACCACGGATACAGTTACGCTTCACTGAAAATTAAAAACTCTTCCGAGGAGAGGTATATTTTGGCTTGCCAACTTGTTAAGATTTTACACTCAATTTTACAATATGTGCATTTAGAACACTCAAGTCAGTGCTACGAATATTTTGGAAACTGTAGAATTACCAGATTGGGTCACCGGGTTTTTAATGCAGTTAAATTATTCCTAACTGCGTTTAAGTTTGAACGGCGACATTTTTATATGCGATTTAGAAGATAGGGAACTGTTGGCTCGCGTGGCTTGCAGAGCTTGCCACCACCCTCCTACGCTTTGCAACCCGGCCACCTGAATTAATCGCTTCAAAAGTCGCTTGATGACTAAGCCCTAAGGTGTTGCCTTGGTACTGATTATTTTTATACGCAATAATCTTAAACCCAGCTAAGTGAAAGGCCGATTTCGGGCCTTTGACTTTCTCGGCCTGACTGTTTTCGTCGATCTTGGTCTCTATTAATATCCAACAGGTCACCAAAACGTATCAACTGGAGCTCAGCTTTTTCACTACTTCCAGCGCTTTTGCACTTTTATTTTCATTGATGAAGCGATTAAGTTGCTCTTCTAAACATTCCTGTTGCACTAGGTATCGATTTTTCTGGTATGAGCTTCTTTCATAAGTCACACTTAGCTAAAGAAAACATTTATTATACCATATAGTTTCAATGCTAAGGTCGCGAAAATTGCCGTAATTGTCAACTGATTTATCTAAAATTTTTAAGCGTTGATTGGATACCTAACGTAAGACACGACGCCATCTTAAAAAATGGAAAGAACGAAAGGTAGGTTCAGTAACGCACATCAAAACATCGTTGCCAACGTTTTGTTACTGTACCATTTTCGGCGTCACGATTGGCATCCGATGTCTTGACGTAAACGCGTCAGTGTTTACAGTTTAGCTGTTCGAGGAGTTAAAATTATACAATTGTTGTTTTATTCAACAATTCTACTAGTTTTGTCAAAGGTCTTTAATTTAATTGGAATGTATAAGCTTTTACAATGGTCCTTTTCACTTTTTAATAAAAGACCGATTGTTTCTACAATAAACAAGATGTCGCCAACAATTTCGTAATTTACCAATTCATTAATTATTGAAAATAATATTTTTAACTTGCTCTGATTTTCCAGTCCCTTTATATTTATAGCCGCCATCTTTAATAATAGCGCTGACTAGAAATAACACCATTCAGTAACTTGCTTAATCTTTATGGCGACAAGCGCTCATCAAGAAAAACCGATTTTTCCCACATTTGCGTTACTAACCGTACCCAATATCAAATATAATGGGTAAATCGTAAATATATTGTAAAATTAACGGCATCAAAAAATAAGAAAAGTCACATAGTTTTTTTCGAGATTTATAGCCGATTGAGCTACAAATAAGCGTAAAGGATTTCAACAGATAATTAGTCATTACCAAAGCAATTTCGGAGTCCGCACGAGAATGGGATAAAGGCGAAAGTGGGAATGTCGTCCATTTCTAACCTTTCGGGATTGAACAAGGCGGGGTTTTCAAAGTGCCGTTCGTTTCTCTGAATAAACGAAATCAAAACAATTACGTTGGTTCCCTTCGGCACAATTTTTTCTTCTGGAAATAATTTCATTTTATAAATCATCATTTGTTAAACGAGATTACCTTGTTATTAAAAAATAGTCTAATGATGTGAAGATTTCATAATTTTCTATTAATCGTTAATGAAACTCTAGGAGAATACAGAAAACACCACTATAGGCTTAAGTTATCTTAGGACTTATACTCCCTTTAATTCTATTGTTCGGGTTACAATTACAATAAAGTGATGTTCCCTTCCTGCGACGCGAGTCAACAGCTCCTTGCACTAAATATTACGGCTTTCCTCTACTAATCCAAATCTTTCTCTTAACCTTTCGCTTTGCATGTCTCAACATTTATGCCATTTATGAACACAGGGCCGGGTCAGTGTTGTAGAAAAAGTCGTGGACACTCTATAGTCCCATTAGTTACAACCAGCTCCCCGGTTCAAGAACCATCCCTTTTTATTTCAAATAAGTTACATTTTGTGCACTCAACCGTTCAAAATTCTTCTTCTGTTAAATCTACAATTTAAAAGTGCCACCTTACACGTACCTTCTCTCATATTTAAATATAATTGATTAATTAATAGTGGAAGTAAAGTGTAGAATGTTTAATAAAAGGAAATTGTGCTTAGTTAAAACCACAATAAAAAAAACAAAGATCATAAAAATACCCAAATAAATCAATGAATAGTAAGGTTTTAATGAATAAATATCAAACCAAAGAATAATTGCATTATTCCTAATGCTCTGAATATATATTTAGATCACGGGAGGGATCTTTCCCCATCAAATTTTAAAGAGTTGGGAAACCTTTTCCCTTGAGTTCCAATTTTCGAATACATTATGGTAAATATCAAGAATTTTAGTAATTATTAGTAAAAATGAGATTTTATTTAAAGAATGAAAGTCAATCCTAGAAACTCAATTTCTCAAAATTTTCTTGCCTTCTTTATTTCAAATACGCGAAAAAGTAGATTAGTCCCTAATTAAGAGGGATAATATAAAGCTAAGTCCTAAACAAATTAAAAAACTTGCTAATAACTCGTACCAATAGGTCTTCGAGCAAACTCCCCCCTTTTCGGCTTTCCGTTGCTATATGCAACGCGTTTTAAAATTATTAATGTTTAGGCTTACTTTCTCTTTTAGATTTATTAGTCGCCAGCCCGATTTCCCGCACTGTACTGATGAGTTCCAAATAGAACGAAACCGGTCTACCGTTGGAATTTCTGGCTATTTTAGTTATTTTTAATTTCGTTTATTACTCGAAGATCTATTTGATCCGAGTTTCGCGTTTTTTGTTTGCTCGAAGACCTATTGGTACGAGTTATTAGTAAGTTTTTTAATTTCTTCAATACATGTATTATCCCTTTTAATTATGGACTAATCTACTCTTTCGCGTATTTTATCATCCTTATCACAGTCCATAGGTGGTTTCTTCTAATTTAACTTCTTTATTTCAAGTCAGCTAGATTAAATTTTTACTTAACTTTTCTAATGCGGGATTAGAAAATTAACCTGAAACACAGCATAATAATTAAACATTTCTAATAACACTTATCTTTGCTCTTTTTAATTGAATATTATTTTGTTTCAATGAGTAATAATATTGGACATTGCATAAAGCTGGAGTGTGAAAGGTTCTTAAAGATTAATACTTACTAATTTGCATTTCTGATTTTAATTTTCTTCCAATAATAGGAGCTGGTGGAAAGAGTCTCAACACCTCCTTTGATTGTTCATGAAATTTAATTTCAAAACATTAATTTATTTTGAAGTGGTTTATCTCGCGCATGAGTCATTGAACCTTACAAAATTCCGCGGCCTTTAACTATGTCTTAAAGTTCATTAAATATTTATCTGTAGAACCATTAAGAAACAATTCTTAAACAATTTTAAAAGGCGTTATCACACTTTTTGTACAAATGTTTTACAGCCGAGCCAATGTGTTTAATAGAAGAAAGTGAAGCACTTAAATCAAAAATGTCACGATACACGCCGTTGTAACAGGAACGTTTTTTTTTTCTAAGTTTAAACGACCATGAAGACAAGACCAAATTACGAAATGCCACAAGCAGATTATGTATTTGGACAATATACCATAAGAAGAAAATTAGTTTGCACAAAATTCCGTAGCACGAAGTACAACTGCATCTGATGTCAGATGATAAAATTTTGCAGTTTTAAATAGTAAACCTTTGATATTTAGCAAATCGATTCATACTGTTATATTTAACGGCGCTTATAATATACCGTTCAAAATTGAGGTTAAACCTGATATTTTTGTTTTGTTGGTATAATTTGGGTGAAAAGCATTGGATTATTTACTTTTGTGATAATTTAATCTACGTTAACATGCAAATGGTAGAAAACGATTTGAATCGGTTTAAATTGATTAAGCTTAGTGAACACAACTCTTTCGAAACCTTTTGAATCGGTTTGAATTGACATCAAGGCGAAGTGTGATTTAAAATGTTTTGATTCCGAGAAAATCTGAATTTCAAATCTACTCCTATGACTTATTGCTTGACCCACCAACCACGCTACGTTATGTCAGGGATTTCGTTTGTGACGTACGCAGGTTTTTCGTTCCAAATTGAAAACAGTGCAATAAATAGCATTACTTTTTCTTCATTAAAACATCGTTAGTCATAGAACCATACAATTGGGGAGACCCTTGCCACGTGCCCTGTGCTAAGCCACTAAATACCGCTCACCTAAAGCATCCAGTCATTTATTCTTCAACAACTACAGCTCTGAGATTGTTTGTTTCAGTTATTTGCCGATAGAATCAAATTACAAAACAACAAACAATGACAATGCAATAATTATTTAAAGGTGACTATTTATCTGCTAAGAATAATCATTAAAAAGAGCAAAATACCTTGACGACGCATTTGAGGTATTTCAGTTTGGAGATATTTTCGCAGATAAGTTGCTGCTCATCTGTTCCCAGGACATCAGTCAGCTCCTGATAAATCTTCTTCTGTACCCGCGGATTATGACCAATCAGGAATGCAGCCCACTCTAAAGTGTTTCGCGATGTTTCAAAAGCCTGCAATGTAACAAAATGCAATTCTAACACACTATGTTTCTTTGCAAATACACTATGGTCAATGATTAACCCCCTTAACTAAGGAATCACTTAAACCATGCGTTACATAGTTAAGACTATAACTGCAGTGGTTAAAAAAGAAAATTTATTCATACACGAACACTGTCGTTAAATGAGTTGGCTAAAGTTTCCCGAATAGTTTGGAGAAATACCTCAAAATAATCACATCCAGACTCTTCTTGAGGACTAACTCTGAAAAGCTTTGGCGAGTAAAGGTACTTACCCCGAAAACGATGCTCAAGACGTCATACATTTCTTCTTTAAATCTCTTCCAATATTTTGATTTTTCCGGAAATGTCTGTATTATGTCCATGATGCTCAAATAATCATTTTCACCTTCTGTTCGGCCATTTCTTTTACATAAACTCTGTTTAATTATTGAATTAAATACATAATCTTTAAAAACATTATCTTAACTCTTAAGATCTCATACTGTTTAACATTACAAGGTGAGCAAAATTAGACATTGATATTAAATCTTTTATGTATAAACCATCATATACTTCTGATGTTATTGGTTTAAAAACTGAACTTTCACTGGTTACTGCTGAGTTTTCAAAATAGATTTGGAGCAAAATGTAGTGGAGACTCAGCATCATTTAGTCGTTTCAAAAAGTTTAACATGATGAACGTAGGGCTAGTAATTGACATCCAGGGAATCTCTACATTTTGCCAGGTAAGGCTTAGTAATTTTACGCCCCGACTTTGTGTATGTTTCTTAATTTAGCGCCAGCTAAGTCATGCCTTAGGTAACTGGCGACCATTTTAAATCCTAGATGGATATATCCTCAATGATCTAGCGTTCGAAGCAAAGCTAGCTACTGATATTGTGAGTGATAAAGCTGGTATTTATTAAATTATATGTAAGCGCTCAGATCCCCTGACACAAAATTATGACTTAGAGTCAACATTCTGGTGTTTGCGGCTTACAAAGTACTTCAGAGAATTGTCGCCGAGTTTCAAAATCAACATTTTTGGGTTTTTCTTAGGGTTTTCGGAATAACAAATATCTAAAACCGTTTAGTTCGGTAAACAACATTAATGTCCAAAAGTGTTACTTTAATGCGAGCCATCATGATTCTCTAAGACCTCCATTCGAATTTTTTTACATTACCTTAACCTGGTAACATATCAAAAAAAAGCTAGGAATTGTTACGACAAAAACGACATTGATTATTCAAAATCAATTAACTCAAACCGAACTTATCACTCACTTTACAGGGTTTGTTTTTGACGCTTAATCTCCAACTTTTGTAGGGAACGCCTAATATTTTTGTTAAATTGATTTACAACCAGCGTTAAAGAAAAAATGTATGATCTTTAAATTGTCATTAATAATTATTAATTATTAATATTCCCAAAGTTTTTTTTAATAAAATTAGGTCTTTGTAAGGGGAAAAGGGAGAAAACTTTCCATCGCTTAATATTTCCTCGAAAACGTTATTAATGGATTTTTCTTTCTTATTTGAGAAAGAATGGAAAACTTTATCGTGCTATTTTCAAATACTAACAACATTTAATAAATATAAGTTGGCTTCTAACAACGCTGACACCAACCCGTGGTATTTAAAGAGCCAATTTTCCAGTTTCAATTGCATTACCGCCATCTATCGGTTTTAAAAATTAATCATTGAATAAGGTTCTTAACATTAGTCTCGTGCAAAAGTAACATCTTGGCCGATTGCGATAACGTGTAAAAACTATTTAAGTTGGCTATACTTATGGTATTTGAAAATACGTTTACATTATTGAAACTGTCGAATTATATCCAAATAATTTTTTTTATCGTAGATAACAAATTTTACATTACTGACACCAGATTTAACAGAGACTAGGGTGGATGTGACGCGTTAGTTAAATTGAAAACAAATATTAAACGATCGATTTTTGATTTCGTTTAAATCTTTCGATATATTTCCGGCCATCTTGTTTCCTTTTTACTTTACTCGATCAGAAAACGGAAATAAATTAATTTATTTTATAATAACATAATAGTTATAATAAGAATCAGCTAGGCTTATACCCAATTTAATCTAGAGACTTTTAATAGCCTACGAAAGTCTAACTAAGAAACGTTAAGACAACCTGCGATTGGTCTCCTAGGATAGCGCTTTCCAAAATGACCCCTCCCTAATTTATATTCCAAGCGGCGCCCCTGGAAAATTATACTCTGAGCTCAGGTAAAGGACATGTGTCACCATCTTTAATCGCAGGGGGAAGTCACCGGAAATTGTAAAGACCCAACACCCTTTGCACTTTCTATAATATTGAAAATAATAAATTGGCGCCGGCCAATGAGCTTGCCTTCATTTGACGATACATTAATTGAAATACTTCTTTGTTCTTTTTCGCCAATGGTGTCAGATTGAAAAGTGAATCCGAATACATCCAAGGCTTTGAAATTATCTCCCCAATTATATCCAGATACCTTATTGAAATGAGGAAATTGAACAAATTTCAAAATATCGAAAATGCCAAAAATATAAAAAATAGATACAAATTGACAAAATAAACATCCAAATTGATCAACTTTTTTTCAATTTGAGGTCAAAATCCCATGTTATTTTCAATGGGAAAATTTTATATTTTGTGTAGTCAAAAACATTTTTCGTTGCCATGGCAAACGTATGGTTGCCCAAGAAATAAATTATCTTCAGGACTTTTCATGATACATGAAGGTCTACCAATCCCCCGAGTTTGAACAAATTCGGTGGGTTATATTTCTTTAATATAAATGATTGAACAAATTTGTATTGACCGCGCATATATAGCCCGTTGTCATATGCTTGACCTCAACAGGTAACTAAATCTAAGTGGTTATTACCCAGAAATTCTAAAACCAACTTTGTCTGAGTTAGAACCAGTGCTATCATTAATGTGCAAAAATCCATTAAGTATTCCTTGATTTCAACACACCGCATTAAAGTAGAGGGGTTCTTTATGACTTACATCTGGAATGCAGTCCATGATAAAAGAGAAATATTTTGCTGCCCTTATGGAAGAAAGTGTTTTCGACAATACTTTAACTGATGTAAAATTAATCATCTTATTCTGAATATCCTTTCCTAAATAGCTTCTAAACCTATCTTTGTTATTTACACGCCTAAAGTGCTCTGACTTTACAGGGCCAAACTAAGCTAACAATTCCACTTGGGCAAAGAAATTCCCATTTCCAGGGTCTCACGATGTGTCCTTAATGCTAATGAACTTTCAGATAAACTTTGAATTATAGCAAATATTATTTCAAAAACCACTCGCCAATGCTTTCTTCGTTATCTTTTAATTGCTGAAGAGACCTTCGACAGTGCGTATGGTATTTTTACAGGCATTTAACGTGATCTGAAGACATAAAGTGATCTTTGAATTTTTGACTTAAGTGCATCCAATCTGAGTAGCCTTTCTCGGACTAGAGGAATATTACCTTTGCAGAAAATGGTTTGAACTAAAGCAATAGACGTAGTCATTTTGAACTTAATAAACAAATTAACTTCCAGAAACCTTTTCACTATTTGTAACACATCTAATATAGTAACTTTCCGAAAATCAACGCCCTTTATCATCTGAGGGCAAAATCTATATTTTTCACGTGTATAGGCCCTTTTTTGATTAAATAAACTCGTTCTTCTTGATCAAATGCTTTTGGCTATGGAGCAGTTTCATCTGCTACTAAAACTGAATTCACAATTACTGGTGTTTCCAAATCCGAATCATTATCCAATACCTGGTTTAAATTAGCTATAGAAGTTTTAGACGGACTCAGGGGAGATTCTGAGCTTGAAAGACCGAAAAATAATTCTTAATCTTTGTGACCTACATCTTCGGATCATTTAAACAATCAGCCGAAAGACGCATTTCATTATCAGATCCATTTTTGGAACATTTTTTCGTATAATCATTTGAAACATTCAGCTAGTCCAAGGTTATATTTTTTAATCTCTGTGGCTATTTGTTTGGCCATAAGGCGCTTTTGATAACGTGGCTATCATTTTCACCCCTTATCGCGTTCTCGATGACTAATTTCTAAGTCGAAGCCAAAATTAAACTGGTTTAACTAAGACAATAACCTTTCCGCGTCAGAAATCAAATCCATTTGGCGTGAATGACCGGTGGTCTTTGCAATTAACTTATCATGGTAAATTTTAGGTGAGCCAGGCTACGCGAAACAAGGAATAAGAAAAGATTGTTACGATTAATATTACCTAGCATTATAAATATTGGGACTTATAATATTTATAAAACGGACTGTTTGGTGCGTAAACGATATACATAAAACGGTTTAATTTGATGAAATTTTTTCTCTAATATAACTCGTAATTTATTCTAGCTTAAGTTATTTCATATTGTTAAAATCTAAAATCGTTGTCACATACTCTTCTGCATCGATTTACTTAATAGGAAGATGTTACAACGGAAAGATGCGTAAATAAGCATTTTCAGAATTTGATAGTTTTATTAGATTGGATTAAAAAGCAGAGGGCACGACGAGGGTATTGGTATTTAAAACTAACTTAATAAGAAGTGTTTAAGCGTGCTCTTGCGGACTATGCGCACATGATCTTGGAAACGGGGAATTCTAATTTTGCGAAGTTCATAGAATGATAGATGAGCGAGGCGCCATGCTTTTCCACCGGTTGCACTTTTGTGAAACCGCCACTGTAAACCCATTTCCAGATATTAACCTATAACCCTATGATAAAAGGCCGTTAAGATTACTTCTTTTTAAGTTATATGTATTGGCTTACCCCTGGATAGCTTATGATAAGCGAATAGTCCAATTTCTTCTTTTAAATAATAATGAATAAACATAAGTATGGGAATGAACGATTTCGCTTAATGATAATCGATTGTTCCAAAACTGGAAATTCCTCGCTTCCTACTCTTGGTTTCGCAAATAACTTCCAGTCAGTTTTCTCTCGTAGAAAGATATCAATCCTTAGCCACGTAATGAATCATTGGCGAAACACTCTATCAAAAGTAAGCATTCGGAGTTTAAGTAGTTTCATTTTAATCTTATTAAATTAACTTATAATAATATCATAATCGGACGTTATATTGAAGGTAAAGGAGTGCCTGATTTAAATGGAAATGTTGGTTTGCTCCAATATAATGCAAATATCAGAAAAATAAAATTTAAACATAGCTACTATATATTTTTTATTTTGTGAACACGTTAATAATGATTTCATGTGAGGTCATTCTTAATCCCCAGAGAACAATTATGGCAGTGACCTTCATAAATAAATATAAGTAATCGACAATCTTTGCTTCATTATACCAGGCAACACGGCTTTTTCATGGAGTAAACGTTCCGCTGGTGATTCTAGAGGAACCAGCTAACCCGTTAATACCTTGGTAAATGAAAGCCTTTAGAAACCTTGCTTCTTTCCCGAAGGAACCCTATAGTTGTTTCACGTTTATCTAAGTTCCGCTCGTATGACAGTGGAGACGACATTCGGCAGGCTAAAAGCTAAATGGAGGATGGAAATGAAACAAACGGATATGCGTTTTCAAGACGTGCTCTTCACAATTAGGTGTAAGGGTTGAAAAAATTTACCTTTCAGCCATGTTGGCTCGAAGAAATTGAAGAAATAAAGATAAAGTTTTACTTACAGCCTAAATCTAGAGACAGCACTACTGAAAGCTTAGAGGCAATAGTCGCTCGATTAGCTTTGAAGGACTTTTAAGAAGCTTAATTTCTATAAAGAGAAAGTTCATAATATGCTTGCTAAGTATCTATTATTTGTAAATCAATACTCCAATAGAATTTACGTTTGAAATTGATTTTTTTGCTCAACTCAGGGTAAAGGAATAGCTGGGGCAAATGTTAGTATTTACTGGAGAAGAGAGGAAATGGTTAGCGCTTCTTACAGTGTTCTTCAGTGATTGGCAATTTCGAAACAGAGTAGATGAAATTCTGATTTGTGGTAAGTGGAAACAAAGGTTGCTGGTCTATATATTCCGTAATAATGGGCTGCTGTACGGTTTTGAATAATGGGGATAGGGGTAGCTGGAATATTAATGGTGCCTGAATAATAAATTATCTGGAACTTAAGGATACGAGATGGGTATACAACGTATGGTATGATGCACTTAAAAAACTAAATCAGTTTTACTTCGCAAATATTTACGTTGGGGAAGGAACTGAAATGAACCCGGCTCACCGGTGACGTCCTTGAAACGACGGCCAATGGGGTGTACCAAATCTAAACCTTCTTGACCGAACGAGCCGACAGTTTCAACGGCCACCGCTTTAAATGTGGTCTATTTGAAGTTTCATTGGCATCTCAGGATCTGAATGTAAATACGGGCATTGGGGCGGATGTGCTGAATAATTGCCGTATCGTTCTATCGAATACGTTAATCTGATTTGTAGATTCTGCATTCATGGCTATAAAATATGAGATAAATTTTTATGTTCAGTAGAATTTGTCTTACCAATTTCAACATAGGAAATATCTACAGTCAAAATATTGTTAAAAATGTTTTTATTTAGAAACATCATCAAAGAAAAAGAAGTTTCAATTGCACCTTTGTTTCTATTTATATGAAAAAAAGGCATAATTGCTGTATAAATACGGCCCGTTAAGGACCACACCAGCGTTCACATATTTTAGTTCAATTTTAAGTAGCTCCTCCGTTCGATCTAGTTACAAGGAAAATCTTTTCTGCTTTTGAAAACACGTAACCCTGACACGATCACCATTAAACGAAGCTGTGTCCCTTTAAGAGTTTGAATATTGCCCTCACATAAGGGCTAGTTGTACAAACTATACGCGCATGTTTTGAATTTGGCCGTAATACGGAAGTGTCTGACGTATGTTACCTTAATCCGAATAAATAACGTTTTGTTTGTGATTTCTCAGTGTATTGAAAGCGAGTTATTTGATGAAGAGATTCGATAAAAATTATGACTTTAGTAGTTGTAAAAATCTCTTATTATACGCTGTATAGACCGGGCGATTATCGCGGGGGTATCGTAGCGTGCCAGAATGAGGACCACGAACTTTTGAGGATTACAGCCAACCGCGGTGAGAAAATGTACCGTATAGGGTATAAATTCTTCTTCAATAATCATTGAGTGAAAGGCCGTCGATGTTTATGGAGTATCATGGTATAGATACCCTATGGTAATAAAGGAGTGATTGCACAAAATGTGTCGCACGGAAAACCTGTTCGTATTTTCGTAGAATATCGTGTTACGATAATTTAGACCGAACGACTGACTATCATGGACGTAATATTTATCCGAATGATACTACATAAGATGCAAATTGGCAAATTCTGCATTCGTGAAGTATGCAATAACATAACACGTTTAAGAACGAATTATTAAATTAGTTATTGAGGACATTCTATTTATTACAAGTTTGAGTCTCTTACCCGTCCAAACAACTATTAAAACATCTGTAGACAAAAAACAGTGTTGTGAGTGACTATTTAATGAGACCATTAATAACACAAGCCAACTACATTCAGTGCCCTGGCATTCTAGAAAATAAAAAACCTAACAGAAGGTGTGAAATTGTTACTTATGACATTAAAATAATTGAAAAAGAAATTGAATAATTACCTTTTTTAATAGACGTAGTCACTTAGAAACACCTTGTTCAAGTTAAAACGTATTTCTACACCTAGCTTTCTTCTTTCATTTTAATAACGCACTTTTGATACTAGTTTTCTTTTCTATTGAAAAAGATAAGAAACCAAAGTTTAGTGAAAGGAATTAATTAGGTCTAAGGAATAAGAAAAACTGCACATTTGAGCCATTTTCGAGGTTTTGGAGGCCGATTTTTGAGATTCAAATTAAGAAAACGTTTCTGCGGACCTTTTTCCATTCTTGTTACACAAAGAAGACGTCTGTTAATTTGTGTCAGACAGCTCTGGATATATGAATAAAAAAAGACGTTTAATTTAGTTCATACCGAAAACACTGTGGTTTTGAAGCTTGAAGAAATCTCGTTTAAAATCTTTTTTAACAAGAGTTCTTGAGCAAATCTTATGAACGCGAGTTATTTTAAAACCTTCAGGGACCTGCAGGAATTAATACTTCAACTTGAAATGCTTATCCCGGCAAGTTTTCTTCTCGATGTGGCTTACTGTTTTTGTCGTCACTACGTTAACTTAAGAAGGGAGCGCGAGCAAAGGCCGTCAGAGTGATGTAACCATACGCTATACGGCAGGATAAACAATCCATGTAGAGGTATGGATTCCTGAGACGTTTCTGTAGTGTAAAACGTATTTTTCTTTGTTCGTCAAATTGACGAATATTTAAGTCTTTTAATATAATGCGGTGAAAACATCTACTTAGTTATGATCCGTGACTCGGGTGAAAGTGGATAACAATGGTGTTCACGATGTTTTTCCGGATATTCTAAATTAAATTCTAATATAAAACCATATGAGGATACGTTTGATAATTTTAAATCGCGATTACAGGTTAAATTAAATAAAAAATGCTTTTATCAAAGCAGTTGAAAGGTTGAATTAAGGGGGAGTAGTTGAGATCTATGAAGGCGCAGATATTGAAAATGTTTTAGGTTTAAAGAGTTTTGTTTTTGGATTTTTCAAAAGCGAAATATATTTCCAAAATAATTTCCTCACCTTTTATATATTTTAAAAGCCTTCCCTTAAATTTGAGCCTTAAAACTGTAACAGTAAACTGAGAAAAAAATTATATTCTAATCGAAATATTTAAACCAATTTTAAAATCAGACGCATTTAGCCATGGATAAATTAATAGGGCTGTATGACCAAAATCTAGAAAGAAAAAGACAAAAATACGAGGTAGGCTACATTGCTTGATAGTTGATACGGCACCATATTTTTCAAATAAAAAACTTATTTCTGGGCTTCTGGCGTTGATTTTCAATCCGATAGACGTCTGCTACGTTGTTGTAACTAGCTCGTGCAGATTTATTTTGCAAATTAGTACTCGTAATGAGTTATAACCTAATTAATTTACTTTTTATGTTAAATTAAAAATGTTGTATGAATATAAAAGAAATTAAACGGTTAAAGGAGTTGGCAACGTTTTATGTTAGCTAGTTATCTTGATGAATTAAATTGATGTTATATATGTCATATACTTATTTCTATCTATCATAGTCTGCATTTTTAAACTTTTCGTTTAAAGTAGAATCATGAATTGAGTAATATCGGCGTGACGTATGTCGACGTCACCCATGCTTTTTCCTATAGATACAAAACTGTTCTCAAAATGGCGGCCATAGCCCAAAGCTACAGAGCGATACTACTCTATTAATTAACCTCATTAATCCATGGTAGAATTACACATAACAACTCGGAGCTTTATACAGTTTTGGCATGCCTAATGAAAATCTGAAGCTCCACACAAGTCGAGTAAGCGCTGGTAGTAAAAAAAGAGACTTAAGAGTTACATTAAAACGCCATGTTTATTTCAAGAAAGGCCTATTAGAATTTATTGTTATTGGACGAAAAACAATGACTTATCTTTTCTAAGCTACAGGGCAAGCCACACGGCTCTCTTTGCACTTGCAGACTCTCTATAGGAAGAGAATGTCATCTGTTGATTGTGAAAATAGAAGCTATAGTTACATCTAAATTTTCTCTGTTAACTTGAACACCGTCTTGATTAAAATTATTGCAAATATCTTTTATTTATGACTTTTTCTAGTTCAGTTTCTGTTATATATGTATTTATACAGTGATTTCAGTGTCACGTGATACGATGTCACCCATGCTTTTTGAGTGAAACTACTCTATATGTGTATATAGAAGTTAAATGCTGTCATTTTACACGTAATCCTTCACAATTAAAAATTTTCTCAGTTTACTGTTACAGTTTCAAGGCTCAAATTTAAGGGAAGGGTTTTAAAATATATAAAATATATTTTAGAAATATATTTCGCTTTTGAAAATTCCAAAAACCAAACTCTTTAAACCTAAAACATTTTCAATATCTGCGCCTTCATAGATCTCAACTACTCCCCCTTAATTCAACCTTTCAACTGCTTTGATAAAAGCATTTTTTATTAAATAGCTGTCCCTTTGCTCTGCCTCACAGGGCATATTTTGCCTAAAATTTATGTTTGTAAAAGAAAGCCATAAGTTGGAAGAAAAAAAGTTTAATTTATAAAAATATTTTAAATAGAACAGATCAATACTTTGCTGTAGGATATTTTACTATACCAGTCGTTGTCTTAAAAGTTTATGAAAATGTAAAAATTGGTTTTCCCATAGGATATTTTTAAACTACTGTCTCTGTGAATGTGTTATCATCATTTTATGTGACGCTCATTGGTACGGTTTTAAAAATCGCGAAATTTAAACGGTTTTTATCAGTGGCGGTCGTCGGGCTCGTGCCGTAGTTCGTTACCGGCGCCCTCCTGCCTGAGGTGCCCGTAGTTTAGCACAAACTTTACGAAGACAGTTACCTCTTGCCTTCCTATCTTCGGCCATATTCGATCAGGTGGTTGTTTTCTTTTTTAACGTAATACCTAAAGAAGAACGGGGGTGATTTTTCCTCCCCCCATCCCGTAAACAACGCCTCCCCCAGACTCCCACTGCGGATGGGAGGCTGTTGCCGTAACGATGTCACAGCCTCAGATTGAATCAAGGCGCGATGTTTTGCGCTTGCGCAGTAGACTCAACGACAAGCTAGAGATACAAAATAAGGTCCAAACAAATGGCGGAGTGAGTTTTAACCTCTCTCCTTGCGCCTCACAGCAACGATCTCAACAAGTAGCGACAAACGGGAAAATTGCAAAAAGAGGGACGAAAACTTCGATACCAAGCCAAAATGAAAATGAAAATAGGAGCCAATATCCCCCCAACGAAAGTTTGATGATTTCACCATGCCATGTTAAGTTGAGTAATGACCATTGTCGAAATCCACCGGCAAATTTGGAGGAAAATAATATGGAAACTCGTATTCTTGGAGCGATAGGAGCATTGACGCTTAAAATGGAAACGCAATTTCAATTATTTAAAGAGGCCCACGAAACCACCTGTAAAAATATTGTTGCCCAACAAATGAAATTAGAATTACAAGAGGTAAATAACAAGTTTAAAGCGATGGAGGAAGCTCTACAGACAACAACGGTAGAGTTGGAAAAATTACAAACTGAAGTTAAATCGCTAAAGTCTGGCGCTTCAAAAAAGGCCCCGCCGCAACTGAATGAGGAAGCCTTCCAGTTGGCTGTAAAGAAAGCTGTACAGGACACCAAACATCGCGATGTAATTCTCTTCGGAGTTGAAGACGAAGCTTTAGAGGACTCTGACACAGCTAGTAAGTGGCTTGCCACAAAATTGGCACTCGAAGAGACCGAAATCTCGGTCTTGGAATGTAAGCGTTTTCTGGGAGAGAACAAACCCAACCGGCCTCGTCCGATTCGGCTGATCTTGGGGTCTAGAAAAATGAAACAGGAAGTTTTGTCCAACGCCCATAAACTGAAGTTTACACCAGGATGCGAATCTATTTTCCTCCGTCCAGATCTAAGCCGAAATCAACGCAGAGGACGTCGCAACAGTCGCAACAGTCGGCAAAAAAAATGAATCTGCGGAGCGACGCTCTAAAAATTCCCCTCACCTTGACAGAAATAACACACAGTTGGCAGTCACAAATAACGAAGAGGAGAGTGCAGCCAGGCCCCACGAAGAGGCCACGGGATCCAGGAAAACTCGATGAAGACACGAAAGTGGAGGCAACCATAGGAAAAAACGACGAGGTGTTAGAAAAAAGAAGGGTGGACAAAATTTTAAAATGGGATGTTTAAATATTGAGGGTCGTGGTAAATTTAGAGAGTCGTGGCAGCAAAGGCAGATAGTGAAAATTCACAGGATCTTTGGGCGAAGTATTTGACAAAAAAACGGGAGGTAAATACCATAGTCTCCCGGAAAATAAAAGAGGTAAATAAGCAAACGGAAGAAGAAATTAAAAAGGCTGGCCGCAACTCTAGTAAACTGTTTTGGTCGCTTTTCCGTGATGCGCTACCTACAAAGCCACCGGAGATCTTGAAAGACAATGATGGACGTTTGCTTTCTGCCCCGGATGAAATCTGCACTTTACTCACTGACAGAGTAGCTCAAGACGAAAAGGGTTTCCAGGACCGTCACTGCCAACTAAAAATTGAGGATTTCCCAATTGAGCTGACTTCGGATAACGTGTTTGAAGCCTCTCTTACTGATGAATTCTCCATGTTTGAGTTAAAAAATGCTATTAAATCTTTACCGAAAGGGAAGGCAGCTGGTAAAGACTGTATCCCAAACGAATTTCTTCAGAGTCTAGGCCAAACCGGTTTGGAGGCGTTACTTATTCTTTTTAACCGAACTTTGATGAGTAATGACATTCCCCAAGCGTGGAACCTCACGGAAATTAAGTTGATTTTCAAAGGGGGTGGTAAGGATGGCCAGGACTTCGCCTCATACCGACCTATTGCTCTGTCGCAATGTATAAGCAAATTATACATGACAATGCTAAAGATGAGGCTTGAAAGGTTCGTAGCTGATAACGTCATCCTAGGTTAACTCCAAAATGGCTTCCGCCAAGATCGCCGGGCTTCCGATAATATCTACATCCTGACTCAGATGATCGAGGTTGCACTCCTGGAAAATCGCCCTCTTTATATAGCATTTTTGGACTTAAAGAAAGCTTACGATTCCGTCTGCCGCGAAAAACTATGGGAAACAATGCTTCACTTTGAAATTCCCAAAAAATTTGTTCAACACATCAAAATGATTTACAACAATGTCCAGTATCGATACTGGTTTGGCACTTCGTCGACCGGATTCATTAAAAGTACCGTGGGCTTGAAACAGGGGTGCCCTCTGTCACCCCTGCTCTTCGCGCTTTATCTCCAGCCATTAGAAGAACGCTTAGTGAAATCCGGCAAAGGATTTCATTTGCGCCATCCTACCTATGAGAAGATCAATTTCAAGATTCCCGGTCTTTTCTTCGCTGATGATATTTTTAATGCCGCTGAAGATCACGTCGAACTCCAAGACCTACTCAACATATGCGCTGATTACGCTACTGATTATGGCCTTGAGTTTAGCGCCAATAAATGCGTCATCTTTCCAGCCAATCTTGTCGATGCGGAGCCTGAACCACAATTCAAAATCCAGGACAATCTGGTCCCAATATCAAATACCGTCGAATACTTGGGTATTACCCTAACAACGGGAAAGGATTACCTCGAAGTTCACGAGAAAAAGCTCCGAAAGAAAGCGACCTCCCTAATGGGCGCGATTAAACACAAGGGCTCACACTCATACAATCCTTACATCGTCACTCGTACTCTGTGGAAATCAGTGGCAGTCCCATCACTCACGTATTGCAACGAGGCCATTTGCGTATCGATGGATACTATTCGAGCATTTGATCAGGCTCAGACGGGAGTTGGGAAGATGGCTGTTGGTGGAAATTTCATCACTGCAAACTCGGCTATTAAGGGTGAAATGGCGTGGTCTTTGTTTCACGAAAGAGAAGCAAAAAGTAAATTGCGCTACCTGGGACGCCTTCGCTTTATGGAGGAATCTCGTCTTGCCCATTCTATGTATCAATACATCCGAAACACAGGCCTCCGAACAAAATGGGTCACTCGGACGACGTACCTCGACGGGGCGTATGGGTCCGCAGTCTCTCGCGCAAATGTCTCAAACCTCCGGGAGTGGAACCAAGCGATTGATACATCGGTGACAAAACGTTCGAACGATAACTGGCAAAAACACATAAATTCCCACCAGAGCATGAAATTATACACGCGGAAATCCAAACCCAACCTGGAGCAGTTTTATGATAACGATCGACGAAGTCATCTTTACTTTCAGGCCAGAACCGGCGCGTTACCAACTGCTAGTCGGTTCGCGGATATTTTTGGAGCCGAACCAGGATGTTTATTGTGCGGCTCGTCTGTACAAGACGTGTACCACCTGGTTATGCATTGCCCCGCGTTCGCGAGTTATCGCCTCCCATTGGATCCCGAGCGTCCTAATGACACTGAATTCCAAGAGCGCCTTGGTTTTTATTCGACATCGGAGATGGACTGGGAACGTATAAATTCCACAAAAAACATTTTGTATGAGTGGGATAAAGCCCGCATCCAAAAAACACCTTCGAACTGAACTGAACAATTCTCGTGGCCTGATTATGTTTCTTTTGAGTTGCCCCTGCTCATTCACTAGTTTTTCCATTGTATATAAGTTCATCATATCATCATCTAACGTATCTCTGTTTACATTTTACTGTTTTCTTTATTTATTTTTATTCAGTGTATTTTACCATATTGTACCGGTAGAGTCATTGACTCCTCCCTGTTAAAAAAGGGACCATTGTAATTTATGGACGGTATTAATAATCCTCCTTGGTTCCGCTACTATCGCGGGAGATAAGTGACGTCATTCTCTCTGGTGACATAAAATTCTTGGCAGAACCTCTCTTTGAGCTCTGATTGGCTGAGATCTGACTATCGTCTGCCACGGCGTTTGGTCCATTTGCCAGTTACACGGCAGCATTCTGGTTACCTATGCGATTTCTATGGTCGGCAGTGATGGTTAGTCGAGGGAAATTTCCTAGATCTAGGGAAATTTTTACCCCTAAAAATCCAAAAAGGGAAAAGGGAAATCAGGCTAAAAATTTGCGAAATCTAAGGAAATTCCACGTAGGGTGATTTTAAAGTGAAGTTACTAATCTAAATAATCACAATATTTAAAATAATTGATTTAATTTTATGAAAATTAAGAGAGTAATTTTAGCAAGAAAGCTTAATGTTTTCTATTAACCTGGCACCCCTGCAATTTTGCTTTCCACTTTTTCGTTTTATTATCGAGGACTCGTCTGCTCCTCGGAATGGTGACTGTGGTCGCGTGCAGTGTGATAAATTATATAAACAATTATAATTAATCTAATAATTTCTAGTTTCTAGTCATCTAACTCTGTTGATTAAACTAATGGGGAAAAGTAAAAAAAACGTTATTTCGTGTAATAACGTACTGTTTTTCAGCTAATTATTCTATTACATATAAAGCAATGAAATTTATTTAGATAAATAGAAAATTATAAATATATAAATTATAGTTTAATATTGGTTACCTAGAAGGCGCTATGTGTTAAATATAACTTTCTGAAAGCTAACAACATAGATATAAGAAATCTATATAAAGGTCTAGATAAATTTCGGGGCGTCTAAGCCTAACATAAAATACGAAATTGACACCTAGCAGACACCGAGGAAGGCACGTGACCAAGAGCGCGAGCTCTTTTAGCATTTCAGTACTAAGTGCTTGACCTTTCCGCAGGCCGTAGTCTTTAGACACCATCTGCTGGTGACTTTTAGTATAATTTTTAAGCAGGAGACAATGGCTCTCGCGACGATAGCACGAGCTTTCTTACCGATAGATAGCGCCTTATAAGGATAGCCCCCATAAATTACGCGTTTCTGCTAGCTGTTACCTGCGTATTCACTCCCTTTGAAATATTTTATCTAGACCTTTATATACGTTTCCTATATCTATAGCTAACAATGAAACTTGGGGAAACTTTGGTCAAAAAGGGAAGTTTTAAGTCCCTGTGAGGGAAACTTCAATTTTGGCGACTTGACATCACTGTTGGTCGGACGTTAGCACACCGTACAGACGCCCAAATGTCCGGTTTGTCTAGAGCCTATGGACATCCCTGGCCTCTAGGACGATCCTAGGGATGTCAGCTGAATTTTTAATAGTTCATCTGGGGTTTTATCTTGGATTAATTTTGCGCCAGCAACGACGTCTTAGGGACGTTAATTACTATTTAATGTTAAAAATAATTTATTCACAGTAAATTTAAAATTTTCAGTGAAACTTTATTTAATAATTTAAAATATGAAATACATACAATTGTGAATTAAAAAAAAATATTGCAAACCATACATATTTTCTGCTATTTTAATTTTGAAAGCTATACATTAATTTATTAATGCATTTCAATGAATTATCGCTTTATAAATTTGAGCTTTCAGTGAACCCTTGACTGAGAGTGAAAAATAATAAAATGTAATGGGCCAAAGTGAACCACCCCAAAACTTACTTTTGGAGTAACAATTTGACTAAATAAACTACTGCTTTATGAATTAGGACTTAATGTAAACCCTTGAATGAGATTGAACAATAATATTACCTCAAAGCAAAATAATAAAAAGTTATAGCCAAAATGTACGTTGAAAGCAGCGAATCATCCGTTCCTTTCAAAGACACCACTGCAAAACTTACTTTTGGAGTAACAATTTGACTAAATAAACTACTGCTTTATAAATTAGGGCTTTAAGTGAACCCTTGAATGAGAGTGAACAATAATACAACCTAAAAGCAAAATAATAAAAAGTTATGGCAAAATTTACTTTGAAAACTGTGATTGTTCCGCTACTTTTCAAGGAGACCACCGCTAAACTTACTTTTGGAGTTACAATTTTACTAAATAAAATACTGATTTATAAATTAGGGCTTTAAGTGAACCCTTGAATGAGATTGAACAATAATACAACCTAAAAGCTAAATAATAAAAAGTTATTGGCCAAAATGTACTTTGAAAACAGCAAATCATCCGTCCTTTTCAAAGCAGCTCAACCAAATAAACCATCAACTTTAATAAAAATGTTTAGTAATAATAGTTAGTACTATGTGATAGCTAACATTAAATATGTAAAAACTAATCGATCCAGAATGGTTCATTATTATATAAGAAAGTTGTATAATTTAGCTATTACCGTATTACAGGGGTGCAAAGGCTTAAGTTTTTAAATGTTGATTACAATTAATTTACACAAGATTATGGTTATTTTATTTTTTTAAATAATTCTTTATGTATAATTTAATGCACCACAACCAAATTTATTTACAAATAATACGTTTATTAACACTGAGAAGATTTAAAACTTTTAAGGCGGTACCGACCAAAAATTTTATTTTCAAACTTTGGAACAGGGTTGCTCATGAATTTCCCAGCCGATAAGTAAAGCCGTCATGTCAAAAATGTTTCAATAAAGCAAAGCCTTCGGTACGATTTTACCTACTGTCGAGTAAACCATGCATTGTATTGCGATTATGAAGTGTTTTATATTTTAAGTGGACAGTAATAACAAACTCGTTAAGCTATCGCTAGGCTCCCTAATACTGAATCTTGGGCATGAAAATCGCTTAAAATTTAAAAGTGAACAAAAAAGCTGACGTTTTTTATAGCATTAATAGTGCTTTCAAAGTCTATGGAGAAGCATGTTGGCCCCTTATTAAGATTCCACTACAAAAAGTCTTTGTCTGGTATCCACTCAAACTAACTTGTCGGAAAGAATTCTATAATTGATAATCCATATAACATGTTCTTGTTGAGGTACACAAAATGACTGTACGGGTTTTCTTTTAAACGTAAAAGCTGGATGAATCTTCCCAACTCGTATCTTTAGATTACATGAATTGTGTGCCATTTCACGTAAACGTCCTAGAGATATTATATTATTTATCTATTTAATAAAACCATACACCTATTAACCTGAAAAATGGCCTGGGTCTTTGACAAGTGGATCCGCAAATTTAAAGAAATTGGAAAGCTACCCCCCACGAATGTCCAACCCTTGGGGGTAGGCCTATTTGAATGAAAAATAATCAAATTGACTGATTCTGTGAGGACACACATTTCAGTCCAAATTTTGATACTAAAGTTGACGTCCAAATTTGTATCTAGCTATCAATCGGTTTATGAATTAAATTATCCAAAATTAGACGAGAAGTGTTTCATCTTTAAATTACATGAAACACATTTAACGTTTGAAAAACAGTTAAAAGAAAACTGCAATAATTTAACAAAATATTAATTATAATTTTTTATTTTGACATGGATGGGGAAACTTGATCTACACAAATTTTAAACATTCCATGTTCCGCGAAGGGTCTTGGGAAATTCCATTTGGAAAGCGTAATAACCTGCAAATAGGGCGGCAACTTCATCCTCGATTGTCGAAACTTGAAATGTATTATTTTTAATATAGACATCGACTAAACTTGTGGTGAAGTATTCATTTCCTAAATAGAGTTGGAGTGGCAGTTTTTGGACTCTAAATAAAAGAAATATTGAAATTAATTCAGAAAAATAAATATTTGTTTCATACATGAATATGATAATACGGTTATTCTTTCAGAATTCAGCCAATCTAAACTAAAATGTTGCCAGAAATGAAATATAATATCATTGCACTATCTGTAATAGCATGTACAACCTTCCATTGTTGTAGCGAACAAACTTTCTCGCTACAGCATAAACTTAACAGATTTCTCAAACCTGTCCTAAATGAATATTGATACGAAATGGAAGCATTTAAATTTTAAGTTCTGAAACCAAATTTCCAACTTAGCCACGCAGACACTCATTTCACATTAAGTGCCGGTTGATCGCGCTATGATGCTAAGTCGATGCCTGGTAGATCTCGAATAACAACATGAGAGAGGATGTTGTGACCTTCGTCAAAAAACCACAACATATGTGTACGCCACTTGTGGTTTTTACACTTAATCGTTTATACCCCTGTCCAAAAATAATTTGGTTTTGGAACTAAAATGGATTAAGTTGACATGTTTTTTTTAAAAGATCCAAATTGGGCTTGAAAAGGGCAAACTTGCATTTCAATTACTCGTATGATCCAAAACTGGACTATTTTGTACCATTTTGGATCCTTTTTTCTAAGAGTGCAGAAAAACGATGCAAACAATAACGACATACGTACATTTTACCATTACGTTTGGTGAATTTACACAACAATCTACTCGTATTTTGAATCAGATAGAAATGTTGATTTTAACGGGAAACAATAAATAAAATATCAATTTGTTGGCTTTTAACGACTTCATTCCCGCTGATGTGACGAGGAAAGAGCTAATTTTTTTCACAATTAAAGATATTAACGTAAAAATTGTAATATATTAAGTGAAAATTGAAATGATGTAGCGGAACAATCAAAAGTCGCATGATGACTTAGGCCTAAGGTGGTGCCTTGGGTATTAGCCTAGCTGATTATTATTAGTTATTAGTTAGTTATCGAACACTGTTTCTAATGTTTCATTATGATGAACTCTTTCGGCATGGATATTGGTGGGAGTTTCACCTAGACAGTTACCAAGTGTATCTGGAAGTACAACACGTTGTCCAGCTCCCAGAGGGATGTTATTTATTCCGATACCTTGAAATTCTTCCATTGCCTTAGGGCCCGGTGCAGAGACGTTTTGCTATTCCTGTTTATTCTAACACGATCGCAATTTCGCGATTCGGATTTAGCGAGCTGTTTATTTTGCGATCCTCGCAATCGCAATCGTGGTGCAGAGACATTTTAGCGATGCCTGATAATCGGCGACGCTGTTATTTTGGGATTTTTCTATCGCAAAGTCTAATCGTTTGGCGCCAATTCAGCGAAGAACGCGATTTTCCTCTCCTTTGGTCTCGATAGTTTTCTTATATATATATTTATTGATTTCGTTAAGTTTTACATATTTTATTGATATCGTTAAGTACATTTTTTTATTATATATTCATTTACAAAATGGGAAAGCCTAAAGCAGGAGTTGACCGTCAAACAAAATACTCCAAGGGAGCTTGAAGCCCTTGTTAGCGGATTAGAGGCGAGACAAGAGTTAATAACAAGAGAAATGGGCATTGGTAAAATGTACCAAACCAACGCGGACGTTGATGCTCCATGGAAAGAAATAGCGGAGGGAGTCACGACAGTTGGTAAAGGTGCTACCAGAACAGGCCAACAGCTCGAAAAAAGGGGGTGGACCTCAAAAGTAGGGTGAAAAAAATGCCAGGCCCTGGAAAGAGAGAAAAAGAAAACTGGAGGGCGAAAATCCCAAATACCAGAACTATTAGATCTCGAAATGAGAGGAGTTTGTTTAATTGGAGGGGTTACGTTGTACGGCATTTCTGGAGGAGCTGGTGGAATTGAATCCTTTGAGATTAGGAAGCAGGTTAGTTTTTATAAATGCACCAAAATATTTTTCAATACATAGCAAAATAAATAACAATGACTAATATTTAAAGGCAAATAAGATAAATTTGACTCTTGCTTCTGCCCCACAAACATCAAATGTATTTGTTAGTACCCCTTCGCCAGGGCCAAGTAACAGAAACTTTGTTGGAACACCCAACGCTGGCCGGTTTTTAGTTAGTCCCCTACCCCTAAGTAGAGATGTACTAAATTTGAACCATTTTTTTCCAAGATGGCCGTCAACAAAATATTTTTGTTTTCAATTTCAAATTTGACCTTGAAGGTGACCTTTGACCTCGATGCTTGACCACTGTCCACAACCCCTAAGCCTTGGTCTATCACCCCAACAAGTTTGGACACGATCGGACAAGCTCGAACCGAGATATCGGCGGTAATATTTCAACCCACCAAATACTTCAACTTATTTACTTTTGGTGTCACTTTTTTCGTTTTTTCATTTTTTAGCCGTATAAAATGCTAATTAGTTAATTGCGAGATGGGGAAACGAATTCGCGACATTCGCTTTATAACCTTGGTAAGTTTTGGTCCCACCCAAAATACTTTAAATAACTATATTTATATAAATAAGTTTTTAATTTTTTTTTCGCAAATATTTTAATAGTTTTATTATTTTAAAACAATGTTAGTTTTAGTAAAAGTAATCAAAAACACAATTAGTTATTATAATGTTTAATAACTATTATATTTCAAACAATATATTTTTTAAAGACTTAACAACACAAGAAACACTACAAATAAAACTAAAATATAATCTAACAAATTAAATTAATAAATAATAAAGAATTAAAAAAGGTTGTATAAATAATTTGAAGGCTAAAAGATATAAAAAACACAATGTTAAAAATATTTTAAATATATAATTAAAAATAATTATAATTACATCAATTCCTAGAAGGTATTTTTTCTCTTCGGTACAAAACAACATGTCGGGTTGGAAATTCGAGCTAGAATTTATAGATATAAATAAATTAATCTATTAAAAACGATATTTACCACAAGAATTCTTTAACTTTTCCTTGCTGTTCTAACATCGCACGAATAAAAACACTGTTTTTTTGGTCTTAATTGCTTCGGAAGTATATAGTTCGAGAATGTCTGAATTAATTAAAACAGATCGAACGGTATGTTGTACAGTGTCAACATGTTAAATTTGATCTAACACGTCTAGTATTACAAAATATCTGCATATATTTTCTAGATAATTGAAGAATTTCGTAGCTAAACAAATAGTTTGTTTTTAAAAAGATTATACATTTTTACTACTCGAAGAGAGAAATATTTTAACGATCGTGGCAAAGAAACTACAGGCTTTAGATAGAAATCATCAGTTATCTTGATTCTAGATTTCTCCTGACCTATATTTTAAAATTTAAAAATATTGCCTTTGGGAATAATTATTAATTTTGTAATACAACTTAGGTTAACTAATTATCCCTATCCTTCTTAAACAAGTTTTTTTTAAATTTAATAAAAAACAATTATATTTACTTTTAAACGACCTAGTACAAAATGTACTTTTTCAGTTAATACACTCAACAATTACTAAAATAAACATATATAAGAAAATCAAACACTAAAGTTTAAACACGATATTAGTATAAAAAAGTATATAGAAGATATGAAAAAAAATCAAAAAATAAGAATAATAAAAGACCAATGGGTAGTTTGAAATGAGCAATACAGGGTGTTTCAGAAGTCAGTACAGTAACTTTGAGGTGTTATAGAGGTCGAGTAAAGATGTATGACTGTCTTTGTCGCGATCCTCTGCGCCGAATAGGAAAAGCGCTAGAGAGCGTTAAAGTTTGGCCTAAAAACGCCTAAATGTAAGCTTCCAACGAACACAAGAACTCAGATAGAAAGCCGGTTTTAAAGGGGTAGTAGGAAATTGTACTACCACAAAAAACTCTAAATTTTCGAGTGCAAAAAACTTTTATTTTTTAAAGCAAATGCTCAAAATGTCGTCCTCCCGCTCCTAAACAAAGTCGGCAGCAATGAAGAACACGCCAAACGGACGAGTGATTGTACCCCAACGAATGCGCGACAGCACGTGTGCTGGTCGAAGGTTCGTTAAGGAAGGCCTGCAGAGACAATTGAGAAAATAGACCAACAGACCTTGAAATAACGTTTTAAGTCGAAGCGAAACAAATGAGTAGACATGTTGCTAGAAGAAATGTCCAGTCCTGTTTGGAAACCGCCTAGCAACAGGTCTAATCATTTATTTCGCTGCGACTAAAAACGGTATTTAAAGGCCTGTTGGTCCTGTATATTCTCCATCAGTTTGAGATTACTACCCGTCATGGAGCGTTATCGATATACCACTGAAGAACTTGCGGGCATTCATTTTAGGTACGGACGAGCGGATGGTAATGCAAATGTTGCTCAACAACTTTACCGTGAAAGGTACTTGAACAGAAATATCCCAAATCCAAGAACTTTTACGATGTCCATCAGCGACTGCGCGAGACAGGTGCAACACGGGTAAGAAATTACTGTTAACTTTATTTTGAAGACGAGATATTTAGGATATTTCTTTAGGCAATCAATCAAGATCTTGACCGCCCAAGGGATATGCGCAATCCCCGGATGGAAGCGGATGTCCTGCAGGCCTTTCATAACAACCCTTCAACCAGCACACGTGCTGTCGCGCAATCCTTGGGGTACAACCATTCGTCCGTTTGGCGTGTTCTTCACGATGACGGACTGCACCCTTATCACCGGCAAAAGGTGCAAGATCTCAAAGCGACCGATTTCCCATTGCGCCTGGAGTTCGCACGATGGTTTTCCGAGCAAACCGCCCAAGATCCTGTTTTTCCAAGATCTGTACTGTTTAGTGACGAAGCCACATTTTCCAGGGAGGGCATATTCAACACGTACAACCAGCATGAATGGGCCCACGTCAATCCACATGCGACATTTACCCGTGGATTTCAAGAAAAGTTTAGCGTAAATTTGTGGGCTGGAATCGTTGGAGATGTGTTAATTGGTCCGTACATGTTGCCGCCAAGACTAGATGGGACGACGTACATGGTTTTCCTTCGTGACCTCTTACCTGACCTTCTTGAAGACGTCCCGTTAGCAATTGTAAGACACATGTGGTTTCAGCATGATGGGGCTCCGGCTCACTTTTCCTTGCGGGTACGAGCGTTCCTCGACGAGCAATATCCAGGGAGATCGATTGGCAGAGGAGGTCCAGTCAGATGGCCTGCAAGATCACCGGATTTAAACCCACTTGACTTTTTCCTGTGGGGGTGGATGAAGGAACTTGTCTACGAGACACCAGTGGAGACGGAAGTGGATTTGGTCGCAAGAATACACGCAGCTTCGGAAAAGATTCGTACCACACTTGGAATGTTTCAGGCCGTACGTTCATCCCTTCTTCATCGCTGCCGACTTTGTTTAGGAGCTGGAGGACGACATTTTGAGCATTTGCTTTAAAAAATAAAACTTTTTGCACTCGAAAATTTAGAGTTTTTTGTGGTAGTACAATTTCCTACTACCCCTTTAAAACCGGGTTTCTATCTGAGTTCTTGTGTTCGTTGGAAGCTTACATTTAGGCGTTTTTAGGCCAAACTTTAACGCTCTCTAGCGCTTTTCCTATTCGGCGCAGAGGATCGCGACAAAGACAGTCATACAACTTTACTCGACCTCTATAACACCTCAAAGTTACTGTACTGACTTCTGAAACACCCTGTAGATTGTATCCCAGAGGAACTTCGTTTACATCAGTTGTAAACAATAAATTTTCAAGAAGTTTTTTAAATAATAATAATAATAATAAAAGAAAATATAAAAAATCTAATACTAATAAAAACAAAAAAGATATTTACATCAAACAATTAATTTAACCAAAAAATTAGATGCATGTCAAAAAGATAAGAATAATAGTAATTGATGTAATGGGTGATTTCTGGCACGGTTGTCCAAAACATTTTTCTGGCTCGAGCTTTAATCCAATTATAGGAAAAACAATTAAAGAAATTAGAGAAAGAGAATTAGACCGAAAAGAATTTATTGAAGAAAATTTACCAAACCACAAATATATTCAAATTTTTGAATGTGAGATATTAGACTTGTTGAGAAAAAATACTGAAGCTAAAGTTTTTTTTAATAAAATTAAAATTATTCCTAAAATTAACCCTAGAGATTCTTTAGTTGGAGGGCGTGTAGAAACAATTAAGCTGTACCATGAAATAGACACATCAATTGGAGAACAAATCCGATATTTTGACTTTTGTAGTCTGTATGCGTATTGCTTACAAAAAAAGGAATATGGTTGTAAAAATGTTAAAGTTATCACACACAGCTTTGATTATGCACCTGACGCCTATTTTGGAATAATTAGTTGTCGAATCCTCCCCCCCAAGGACCTCTACTTACCTGTTCTTCCTTACCGATTTAATAAGAAACTTCATTATCCTTTATGTGGAAGTTGTGTGATAAATAATGATGAAAAATGTACCCATAGTATTGACGAACGAGCTATAACGGTGGTTTTACCTTCGGTGGAAATCTACTACTCAATAAAAGAATGTAAATACCAGCTGTTAGAAATTTTCGAGGTGTACTATAGTGGCTATAGTATTACAACCATATATTGACATTTTTTTAGAGCAAAAGTTAAAAATTCAGGATTTCCACCTAATATTAAAACATATCAAGAACAAAAAGAGTATTTAGACGCGATATACGAAGCAGATGGAGTAAGATTAGAACCAGAAGAAATTGTTGATAACCCATCCTTAAGAACTTCCGCGAAATTGGCGAAAAATTCGTTATAGGGAAAAATGGCCTTAGGAATGGATAAATCAACAACTAAAATCATCCATCGCTACTCCCAATTAACCGAAAATGTCGCAGACCAAACAAACAGATTAACAGATTTCCATCTAATCAACAACGACGTTGCCATGGTAGGTTATAAAAAAAAGTGAGCTGGCACCCACATTTACAAAAGGTAATGTAATAATTGCTGCCTTTGTCACCAGTTATGGGCGTATTCATCTGCATAAATTAATTAATAAGTTGGGAAAGCGAGTAATTTATTTTGACACAGACGGAGTTAAATTTACACATTTACCAAACTAATGGCTACCCCCCTCGGTGGTAATTTAGGTGAACTTACGTGCGAGATCCCGAATACATATATAACAAAATTCGTGTCCACCGGGCCAAAAGGTTAGTTTTCAACTTGAAAATAATCAGACAATTATAAAACTAAAAGGAATAACCCTTTCTCGTGAAAATTCAGAAATTATTCATTTTGACGCTTTCAAACAGATGATTTTTGTACCAAATACCGAGTTTAAGGTGAAAATTCCTTTTAACGTAATAAAAGATAAGTACAAAATGCTTTTACGTGTTGGCAACTTAAGTAAAACTTTCAAAAAAACATTTTGTAAACGTGTGTTAAAGGATAATATCTCAAGTGTACCCTACGGTTATTTAGAATATGAAAATGGTGAATTGTAAAATAAAATTGTCATCTTTTAATTATAAGTCTAAAAACATGTAACAAAAAACCCGCAAAACAGGTTTCATTTAACCACATAGTTCTCGTAAATGAAATCTCTTCCGAAAATCGAGTAAATAATTTATTTTTAAACAACCTAAGATTTAAACTTTTAACTTCTAAAATTGAATTTTTACTAAAAAACGGGAATTAATGTATAATTTTTGGTGAAGGAATTATTATGATTTGATATTGGCTTCCTCGAAAGACGTTATAGCTGCGGCCTGTTTGTAGGTAATGGGTATAATATCTTTCCATGGTGAGCTTGTTTTAAGTGTACTTTAGACTAAGAATCCAGTCTTTTGAATATTAATTAAAAAATAGTCTTTCCTGTCTTATATGGCAGGGGTTCACCGTAATCCGACCTTAAAGAAATTTCTATAGTTTGTATTTGATCATAGAGTACTGGAAAATAGTCTAAGAAATGAAATCTTTCAACCTTGGCGCTATTTTTATTTTCGTTTAATTTGATAATTCTCAGCAGGGGTGTGTTGGTGTGACCGGTAATTACAGGTTGTATAATATCTGTATAAACATAAATTCCGGGTATTCCGTGGTTGAGATCTGCGGGGTACATACTAATTTCGTTAAAAAGAGGTCTTTCAATTTGATTGGTGGAAAAACCTAACATTTGTCCGAGTTTGGGGTTGTCCGTCGGAAAAATTAAAAACCTATTTCCACCCAAACCTTTAACTGAAACTGTCGAATCTGAATTTAAATTAAACTCGAATTTAGCGCAGTTCTGTTGTGGTAATGAGTGTTTCATCGCAATTAAAACATCTTCAATAGTGTGATAAACGCCACTTGGAATTCGACAATGGAATTTGTCTACAACATTTAGTTTATTATTTTTACCTTGTTCGTAATGGGGAAATTGATATCGCGTTTTTGTCGTCGACTATTCTCAACTCTGTTTAAATCGTTTCGAAAAAGTATAAAATTAACCGTATTATCTAATTCTAATCTAATTTGAAGCGGGTCTAATGCTTTGCTTTTATAAACTGAGGAGACATAATCTATTTTGTACTCAATTTGCAAGAGGTCTGCTAGAGGACCGAATATTTTAATTTCCAACCCACTCATTAACTCAATTTGAAAATAATATTTTTCATATTCTTTGAAAATAAAAAATCCAGCTTTAAGAGAGACATGCGAATCAAAATATCTTTGAAGTTCATTTAAAATTTTGAAATGAAGAGATAACGGTTTAAAATTCCCGCTAGAATCCTTATTAGCCTCTTAATAATTACGTTCAAACGTATAAGTGTCATTTTCCCAATTAGGCGGTTCAATTGGAATATTTTTAGTATATCTAAAATCTATAACCGAATCCTCATCCGACATAAATTTTTCCTCGTACACTTTTAATGGATTTTGACTGCTAATCACCCCATCTTGAAATTCTGGCGCGTTTATATTAAAAATATTTGCAAAGGCCCCGGTGAAGGCCGCCTGTAGGTCTCGAGGGAATGAAATTCTTAAGTAATGACCTCGATTTATTTCTTCGATTACGTAATGAATTTCGAACCGGTTTAAAGGGGGGAAGTTTGTTGCTTGTTGAATTTCGTTTTTTAATTGCCTATGCAAAGATAATGGAATAATATTTCCAAAATCATATCTCTGATCTTCAAATAAAAAAGGTTGGATAATTGATACGGAGAAGGCCCAATCTTCCTGCTCAAATTGCTGTATTTTTGTAGATTCAATACGTATGTCGATAAAATTGTTGCGCGAATTAAAAGTAATATTATTTAAATTATTTAACGGGCCAAATTTTTGAATACCCGTAAAATAAGTGTCTGGTGGAATTTTAAAAAGATCTGCTAATGGATTTTGAAATTTAATTTCCATACCTACCGGTATTTCTAAATTAAAATATAAATTATCTTCATCATCGGACGATATCGCGGTTTTTAATCCATCAAACTGTCTCGGTTTACGTCGTTCTAATAAATCGCCAATAATTAAGTGTAATGTGAACGGTTGAATTTTATTATTATATTGTCTTTCTCCCTCATATCTGCCCACCTCAAACACAATCGCGTAATTATTCCATTGTATTGGTTTAATAACTGGTTGAGACGGTAGATTAATTGGTATTGGAAGAGATCTTGCTGAATTATTTTCTTCGGAAGGATTTAAAACTTCTGGTTGGTTGACGTCTCCATCAATATTTGGAATTAAAGTTTCTGTTGGTAAAATGTTGTTTAGATTTTCTTTTGGTTTCAGTTTTGGCTTTTCTTCTAAATTTAGTTTTGGTTCAAGTTTTGGTTTGTCTTGTTTCACTTCTAGATTAAGTTTCGGTTTCTTTTTAATTTTGTTTTTTCCTCCTGGGTTGTGATTGGATTTCTTCCACGGGAATTTGTCGTGGTAAATATTTGTGTTGATATTTATTCACAATTAACGCTTTTCTTATTCGTACTTCGATAAAATTTGTTGCGTAAGTTAAAGAAATAGTTTTGGCGTGATTCGAGAGTGGATAATTAGAAAGATAATCACTGTCGACAAAATCATTTTCTCGAAATTCCAAAACAGAAGCTAGGGGCGATGGTTGAGGTATTCTTACTTGCACATCTTTTTGTAACTGTATTTTTAATTTTGAACTATCTTCGTTTTCATCTACTTTCACCGTATTTATTTGGATTTTTCCTTTAAGTGTTTGATTGGCCTCAATAGTTTTAGCAAACTCGTTAAGTATATTATTTTGAAGAGATGTTGGAATAGTATTCTTATTTCGATCTAGATCACCCTCGTAACGTTTGGGTGGAATTTCAATTTTAATATAATACCATTGATTTTCTTCGGGTGAAATAGCATCTGACACGTGCCCTACTTGGAAATGCGAATACTCCTTTGTTATATTCGAATAAGTTTCAGGAAGAATTATTTCTGCTAATGCGCAAGCCCATTTTTCATTGTTAAAATTTAAAGGTTTTGATAACTGTACTTTAAAGGCAGAAGGCGTATTTTCTGGATATATATCGGGTGATGCGTTCGAAGGTAGAAATACTACGAAACTTGACATCTTTATAATGACAGTTTAGTTGGGCGACATCTTGTTTTATATTAATAAAAGATTTAGCGTGATAGATCGAAAGGATTGGGAGTTGAACTTGAAACTATTTGATTAACGTCCTGCAACGCTACCGATCTACCACGCTAAACCTTATCCTTAAAGAATTAAAATAGCTATGTTTTTATTAGATAAACATATTTATTCACATATTTTCAATCATTTGACAAGTTTTTTCAAGATTTTCTAAAAAGTGGGGTGGCGGAGTGGTTAGCACTTTCGCCTCGCAGCAAGAGGAGCCGGGTTCGATCCCAGCTTGTGGCACTGGGCGAAAACTTGGAACTACTCCTTCTGCGTTGAGTTTGCAAGTTCTCTCCCCACGGTTTAAGGGGTTTTCCCCCGAGATCTTTGGTTTCCCCTTCCATAAAAACTTGTGGAGGTTAACGGTAATAGTTAGTGTAGGGAACTGTTGGCTCGAACATGCAGGGCTTGCCACCACCCTCCTACGCATTGTAACCCGGCCACCTGAATTAATGGCTTCAAAAGTCGCTTGACGACTTAGGCCTAAGGTGGTGCCTTGGGTATTAGCCTAGCTGATTACTTACCTCAATGGGCGTTTCAACTTGATTAAGAGTTAAAATTTTATTATTTTTACAATATTCTTGAAGAAAGATAATTGCTTCCATCTGCGCATCAGACAGCATGACAAAGTCCGGTGGAAATACAAAATTTGGTTTCATTGTTGAATTTAAAGTTTCTTCGTACTTAATACCAGTTGTCTTTTTTTTTACGATGAATTTTCTTTGGAGTTTTATTATCCTTAACAAACCCGTCGAACCATTCTTGATTTTTTACGTTAAACTCGTTCAAATAATCAATAATTTGGTCGTCTAATATTTCTTCTTCGCTTGTGTATTTCGGTTGATTTGAAGGAAGACAATCGCAAACATCAATATTAAGAAGTATTTTATTAGAATAACTAGATGTCAACTGGTTCATCAGATGCATCTTAAAAACTCTTCGTTCCAGAAATAAAGCTTGACAAACCCAGCATTTAACACTAAATTTAAAACTATCTATAAAATCAAACGCGTGTTTGCGACATGGCTCCTCATAATAACAAGGGTTCTCGGTAGGCGATTTGCATTTAATTTCTGGTTTCCCCATAAATAACTTCATTTTTTTAACCTTTAAAGAGCTCGAGTTTTGAGACGTCTTACGCTTACACATATCCTTTGGTTTTTAAATGTCATTGAATATTGAAAAGAAAATTAGTTAAACCTTGCCCTCAATAATTTATGTTTAGTAGTAGAGTTAGCCCGCATTCGAAGAAAGGACTTATTATACAAGAAAAGATTATTCCCTCAAAATGTTAATCCGAGTTGCCACAAAGTTTACATTTTAAAATTCCCCGACTTTTCCAGGTTTTCCCGGACAGTCTAACACAATTTTCATGGACCAATCAGTAGCGTAGCAAAGGGGGCGGCACTTTTCCCTTCATGGTAACTGAAGCGACGGTCAATACTCCATTTTAAACTATCTTAGAAAACTATTTCTATGTATTAAGGGGGCGGCAAAAGGTCTAGCTACGCCACTGGGACCAATGTACCTACTTTTATGAAATAACGTTAAAATCTTACAATTAAATTATTTTAAGTTAAACCATAACTTCTTTTGAAGTGGTAATTAAATATGAACAAGAGCACATAATATGCTGACGTTAGAAGGGTATAAAGAAGTTAGACAGTAAATCTAATGCATCTGGTCACCGGCCAGTGATGATCGTTGTTCTACCCCGGTGAGAATAGGGTGAGAATTTGAGAGGAGGTGAGATGCGCGAAACTTCAAAAGGAGAGGAGCGTGAGAGGAGTTTCACAAAGTACGCGTTTCAGAGAGAGGAGTTTGAAAGGAGAGATTTTACAACTTCCATAAACGGAAAAGAGTGAGAGATGAGATCAGATTTTTCAATAAAACTAACGGGAGTGTGCGCGAGGTTAGATTAATTAGCGAAATTCGATGAGAGGAGATGAGATACAAAATTAGTTTACGGTGGTTAGAGGAGATGAGTTTGAGTTTAAAATTTTAGAAACGGGAATGAGGTGGAGTGAGAGTTATCACGGTATTTTGAAAAATGCCTATCACTGCCTAAAACTGACGCAGGGTTCATATAACCATAGGCAAACCGATTTCCTTGATATTCCCGTTTTCCCATTTATATGTGGTCGCTCTCGAGTCGAACATTCATTAGACCTTTAGCGTAGGAAAGTACAGGGAGTGTCACACTTTTAGGTAATTATCTCACTTTTGTTATTACCTATAATTATCAGACATGGGTGAGGCGGCAGCTTTTTTTCTATGTCACTAATGGGAGTTCCAGCCTAAAATATAGGAATAATAATAATAATAATAACTTAATAATTTCATATAATTCACGGCACAACTTGTTCTTTCAATAAATCCCCACTTTTTCCCCGGATCCCGAAGTATGTTGGAAGAACTCGAAAATTATTTGTCAAAAAACGTCCAAAATATTAGAAAATAATTCAATATTATTGTAGTACAGTCCAAAAGAAATAATTCAAACTATGTCATCTTCACGAGTTCTACTACAGTCGAACTATGGTCCCCAGAAAGCTTAGTACGGTTTGAACACTCTTTGCGTCTATGTCCGTCACGTGTTCTACTGTAACCATTCCCATATAGTAAAATTTAGTCAACGGTTTTACTTAATACAATAGGTGTTTCAATAAAATAATAAATAATAATTAATTAAGCTTGGCTTTAAATTAGAGCCTCACAACCTAAGCTCCAGTCTACGTCACTATTTACATTCCTTAACATAAAAACTGGAACATTTTCGTACAACTTTAACTTACGCTACTGGCGCCCCAGGTCGCGGGAATTTCTGGGCTTTGTAAACTCGCATCGAAACATTCTCTGTTCTCATTCTTTACCGCGTATTACAGCCGTGTCTATTTTTGGACCGTTTCCGTGCGAAAATAGTCCTCGGCTATTTAAGCCCGTACCCGTTTGCCGATCAAAAATATCCGCTACCAGGCGGCAGGCCTTTCCGCAAACGGACCCTAATAGCCGAGGACTATTTTCAAACGGACACCGTTTAAAACAGACACTACGGTATATTACCTTTAATACTACTTTTATGTTAATCAAAATAAATAACTAACATTAACAATAATAATAATCTTCGGAATAAATTATTTGATGATTTCGCTAAGCCTAAGAATGGAACAAAATGCCCAAGGCTTGCCTCGTCTTTGTGTAGGGAGCGCTCCAAATTTTCGACACTAACTTCAGTCAGGAGTCATGACTCATGAGCAGCGTTGCCATGTCAAAAACCCAAAAATTATTTCACCCCTGATCGAAGATTTTTAAAGTGTACCATGTATAGATTTTAAAACAAAAATTCCCACATGCTCAGATTTTTTAACGAAAGATTTGAACCTGTTATATCTTATTCTAATGTAAATACAAAGTTAACTTATGGGTTAGAATAATACAAAGAAATAACTGACAGCTGACTCGTGAAGCCAATATAGAAATCGGATAACAAACTAGAACGGGTTTTGAAATTTTGTTGTGTGGTCCGATTAGAACTTTTAAAGAACCTTGCCTTTGGTCCATGCTTTTCATTTGGCTGGTAACGAAAGTTACGCCATCAGCGCCGCACTGGTGAACCACGGTCAACTTTGATCACGCGATGTTCACGCTACAGTGGCCAACACATTCGTCGAAATTCCGCGAGCAAGGATTTTCCCCCTATAAAATGTAATATAACGTGTTCAGCGCCACGCTCGTTTTTATAATGGCTTCAATGTAAAAACTATTTAAAAAAAATACGCTAGGGGCGCTCAAATCATACACATAAATATTTAATTACACAAATTAAATATTTATGTTTTAAATAAATCTTGTGCACTAGAAAAATTCGTCGTCTATGTTATTTTAATTTTGGTAATTTTTGCGCAAGTTGCTAAACTGTAATTTTAAAAATAAGACATTTGGTTACCATAGAACCTGCTCGGCCAACGCGAGACGTTCGCTAAACTACTGTATTTCCGTCTGCTAATTCGTCTACTCACAGTCTAGAGTAGAGAAAAAACAACGCAATTTTATTTGTGATACCTCAAAATAATCACGTGCTTAAGGTTTGAGTTACAAAAGAGGTGAGAGTCGCTAGTCACGTCATGACACGAGAAGCGACCCGCACAGTCATGCTGCCGTGAGCGACATTTTAAATCGTGCCCTTGTGCGACGACGATAAACGACCTGACGGATGACAAAGGCTCCGTATGCTTAGCTGGCAAATCTTTGGTGTGGGATTTCACCTAATCTGCTATAGGGTTTATTTATCAGTAGCATGAAGTAAGCCTATAATCAAGAATTAACTTTTAAATTTATTTAAAAAAAATTGGTTTACAAAAATGAAAAGTAAAAATTAGTGGAGTTTTAAAGAAATTCATCAAGAGAGGAGCCTGGTGGGAACGTGTTCAAGACGGCGGCCGCGTTGCCCCGCTGCACGGCAATGGCTATGCGTTGGCTGATGTATTCCACGGAACGCGGCTATCCGGTTACTTCGCGAATTTTCCGGCCAGTCGCGTGTTCCAGGGCCAAGCCAAGAGTTTCAACAGCCAAAGCACAGAACTGGAAGCGATGACCGAGGCCCACATATATTTGGCCTTTTTTCTTCAATTCAGCCTGGATGGCGGCCCAGAGAGGGGCTGTAGAAAACGAAATCAAATACGAAGGAGCTACATGGGGTCGGAGCATGTGAAATCCCATACTAATGATTTACCACCGGACCAAGGGACAAGGGCCATGCCATCTGGGCGTTTGCCGTCGTCCCCCGACAAACTGCGGGGACTCGAGGACGGATAGCACACAGGCGGACATGTCACGAGAGCGCGCCGTACGATGTCGTTGACGGCGGCGTGGCGGGACAGACGACCAGTGCTTTTTTGCAACTTAACCATGGGTCCCGAACGAGTCGACATGGGGACCGCAGTTGCAGATGCGTGGAACGCAGATATGGGCACCCAAGCGAAGACCGATGGTGATTCTAAAAGAATCATCGTCGAGATGAGTACCCAGAGACGGAGAAGGAAGCGCGTTCAGCCCGGCGCTGGATTCCTTTGAAACGACAGATAGGAGCCGAGTTTTATCGCAGTCGCAAGAGGCGCGTTCCGTTAGGTGCGAGAGTGGCTATCAAAAGCTTATGGTAATAACGCCAGAAATTTAGAAAATTTCGTTTCTATAAAATATTTCTGTTACAACTACGGATATACATGTAACACTTGCATTAGATAATTATAGCGCAAATTACAAGACGAGATCTGTAATTTTTGGAGTTTTTGGTGAAAATTACAGTGCCACAAATAAACATATTTGGTCATTTTAACAGCCAAAATCGTTGATCGTGGATTACAGAAATAGTTCTGTAATCTCTACAGTTCTTAGTACAAATAACAGTTCTGTAACTAAAATATACATAAGGATATTGTACAAAAATAAAATGACTGAACTGTTTTACTTGCTTACAGAAACGTACTGCAAAAATTTCGCACACATTAATACTGTACAAAAACTCTGTAGAAAGTACAGAAATTTCTCTCAGTGTACAAGATAATTAAAACATTTATTAACAGCATTGAGCCACATCATGTATTGAACTGGTTTTTCCCACTCCCTCACTTCAGTCCGCTCTCTACCCCGCCGGTGGTGACCTCTACTTATTTACAACACAGTCACATTTTTAATATTTACCTATTAAATTGTGCGCCTGCGTGTGAAGGCCCCCCCCCCCTATTACATCACTAGCCTTACTAATTGTTCCTCTTTCATGCATTTCTTAACTGACCGATGTCTCCACCTTTGTAGCAAATTTTTTACCTACTCTACACTTAGAAAAATGAACCATATATTGTGTTGGTAATTTTTTTATTTAAACCTTGCAAAGAGCAATTTGACATAAATTGAGGAATAGAACATTGAACAATAAGTAAAACGAAAAAAAGTATTATCATGAAAGAACAATTTTTTCTTGGAATTATATAAAAGTGGGTTTCCAGCTTATTATCGGACCTTGATCACATAACACTGGTCCCGTGATTAAATCATAGGCAATTAGATATATAAGTATCCCCATTCAAGGTTTAATTTTAAAATAAGAAAATGGATTATATTTTGAAACAAAATTTGAATTACATTTAAAATAGGGTCAGTGCAAATCACATTAAATCAATTGGTAGAAAACTTATTGACTAATTTCTTTGTCTACTCAAGTTTTCAACCAATTGATTCAAAACGTGATTTGCACGAGCTTGCAACTGAGGGTTCGGGGTTCACGAATGAGTTCAACTTCGCTTGTGTCATTTTGTTCTACTACCTCTGGCTCGGGCATTTCCACACCCTCGTTGAGGTAGAAATTATATAAGATGGCACAAGCGTGCAAACATTTTCTACCAAAATTGCATCTAAATTGAAAAATATTTTCACGTTTTTTGAAAATATAAATTTTAACCGCTAGGTGCTATGAGAAAATTGTAGAGCGTCACCGAAAACGTACAAATAGCGTTGACACGAAAAAAATACGACTTGAAAAAGTGACAAGTTGGGCAAGCTAAAAAAACTTTTTTTTTAAATTTGTTTATCTGGTGTGTAATGCAATAAACACCGCTGAATAATCGATGAGACAATGGCGAAGAAGGTATTACACGATTTAATCTCGTAGGATGCAAAATATGAATTTTTTGAAAAAACAAAGAAACATTTTATTTATCTTCTTACAAACAAAATTTATTAGTACGTTTCGAAAATATCGCCTTCGGCTGCGATGCAGGCTTGGGCGCGAACAATCATATTCTCGAAGGCGGCTTGAATCATTTCCAGAGTTACTTCCCGGCAAACGCTTACAATTCGTTTTCGCAGCTCTACGAGGGTCTCAACCGGAGTGGCGTACACCTTGTCCTTGACGAAGCCCCAAAGAAAGAAATCCAACGGAGTCAGATCGGGCGACCTTGCTGGCCAGTGTACGGGATCGTTTCTCCCTATCCATCGTTGTGGAAATTCGTTGTTTAGGTAATATCTCTCGGCTCTGTGGTAATGAGGCGGGGTACTGTCTAGCTGAAACCACAGTCTGGCTCGTTGCACCAACGGCAGTTCATCAAGTTGTTGTTCTAGCTCATTTTTCAAGAAATCTAAATAACTCTGGCCATTAAGATTTTGCGGTAAGAATACTGGACCAATTAACCGGTTTCTAACAAGACCAATCCAAACATTCAAGAGCCCAAATTGAAATTGGTGACGGTGTTCATATCCCCAGTGTGGATTTGTGTCTTCCCAAACATGATTATTTTGGTGATTGTAAGGGCCGTCTCTTTGCAAACGAGGATTCATCCGAGAATAGCATGTTGCGGAGGAATTGTGGAAATTTAGCAGCCAGTTGCAAAAATCCAGCCGTTGTGATGCGTCTCTATATCGTAAACTGTGGTGAAGCGTTGCTCTGTAAGGATGGTACTTATGACTTTTTTAATGATTTTATGTATTTACAGTAGAATTTCGTGGAATGAACGTTTTTACAAGACCGTCAAAGCTTACATTTTTGAAGGGTTGCCCGGGAAGCTCATTAAAAATGGGTGCATACCGTAATATACTTACGGGTGTATTATTGTTCGCGTACTCTCGCATGTTCCAACATCTGATTTTTTCCTTACTAGTTAAAAAATCATAATATTTTTTCTAAGTGTGTGGAAAAAGTTCGAAGCAAAATCACATGGATAGCGGGGAAAACTGTAATATTCATGGGATGCAACATTTGAAAATGCACATGTGAATACCAATTTTTTAAATTGGAAAAATTAGTGGACTATCGCGGGGGTAGCTTACCCACCAAATAAGGGGATGAAATTCAAAAATTGTGTTTAATATCGAGGTTTTAAGCCTTGTTATCTTCAACACCAGAAGTGATGTAGAACTAAAAAATATTGTATTGGAGACGCAATCACTCGTAGAATAAGGCATGTTTAGTGATTGTTGAAAAATATTTCAAGAAAACAATTAGTGTATATCTGTAAATTTACTTCTGGGAAGAGCAAAGAAGACGAATTTAGTATTTTACGTTCGACATAGTTTCCCAGAAGCGAAAGGAAATAGAGGAGCCGGGCTGCCTACTACAATAAAGTTGAATTGACAGGTTGGCTTGTTTCCTCTGTGAAATCTTGCAAAAACCGAAATCCGTTAGAAGCGTATTTTGCAATTTGTTGAAATGAACACCTGCAAGAACCAAACCGTACTGGGAGGCTATTCTCTAATTTATCTCCATCTCACTCTCGATTTCGACTCGAAGTCGATCTCGAAGGCGATCACTTCGATCGAGAAGTCATTTCTCGATAAACGCTATTCTATACTTCATCGAAATCGACTTCGAAGTGATGCATCTCGACTCTCGACAATCGAGTAGACCACGTGGGTTCTACATATTTCCGGTTGTAATCGCGCATAGGCTCTCTATTTTCCGACCAATAAGAATACACCATCACAAAAACAGCTGATTACAAACGCCCATGTTTTATAGTTTAGAGAAAGGATATTTATTTTCATTGTAATACTGCAGTATATATTTAAAGTCCAAATAGAGCTCGGCGAAACAGCTAAATTAACCGCTAAAGTTTTGATTAACCTTAAAAATTACGATTAACTGTTTATCCATGGATATTATCCACGGCTATATAGCAATTTAACATGTCAAATAATCGGGTTTTTTTTGGATAATTTTCGTTTGTGGATAAAAATTAATAAAGTTATTATTTCTTATCCAAACGCCGAGCTCTAAGTCCAAAGGATTTATTGTCTGGTCTCTTATAACTCTTTATCTTTGAAAATTACGCCTATTATCGATTTTTAAGGCTATATTTAACAATACAAGCCGAGCTATAGCAAGTGCCATTGCTTTTTTCCCTAAGAAAGACGGTTTGGGTAGTGGTAGCTTTTTGGCAACAAGGGAGAAGGGGGGGGGGTATTTAAAAAGAACAACTAGTTCGATGATTGGTTGAAACCTCTGTCGCAAGCGATCTCGTAAGCTTCGGACACGACGAGATCGACTTCGAGAAGTCCATCGAATTCGAGTAGCATTTTTCGACAAATATTTTATAGAATAGCGTTTTTCGACATCTCGTAAGAGCGATTCGAGATCGCGAGAGATCTCGATCGAGAAGTGCTTACAGAATAGGGTCCCTGGCAAGGTGAAAACCAAAAGAAGGGGACTTGGACCTGGGACTTGGAAAAGAAAGTCCGGCGAAATTTGTTAACAATAAAATATTTTTGAAATTTGAAAAAACCGTTATCTTCATTTTAGTTTGTTTTGGAAGATACCAATAGTAAACAGATTTCTCAGTCGGTTTGTTTAGGAAAAATTAGCTCTCCCAATTAGAGATATTAGCAACTTTAGTACCCGTTATTCTTCAGTGATTTAGTCCCGTAAAACACACCGTTCAGGAGTTAGTTTAATAAAAGGATTAAAAACATTCAAGACGTCACTCAAATAGAATCATGTATTTTAAAATATTAATGGCTTTTTCGAAAATCCCTACACTTAAAGGGTTTTGAAATCTGAACAATGGCGTATCTTATACTCTAGGTCATTTCAACACTTTGTTGACATTTGAATTGGTAATTTAAACCTCATTTGACCACCCAAAGGGAGTGAAAATCTACGAAAGTATCTGAACCATTCGGTGTTATATTCTAAGCATACATGAAAGCCTAATAAGGAAATGTAAATGGATTTAAATTCAATATGAACACAGACCTCAAATTTCTGTCTACGGTCTCAAATATTCGAGGTTAAGGTTTAAAACAAATCAGTCTTTGGGAACCTTCCTCTTATTGGATGAAAAAAGACTTACGTCATAACGTCATCTTTTCTCCCAAGCTTAAGGAAAGAAAATGTCGCAGACGAGGAATCGAGGATCCATTAAAGAGAAAGTGATTATTCAGAAAATAGACATTTGCACCCACTGGCTTTCGAAATCAGCTTATTAATCTTCTATATTTTCGTGGACGTTCGTGTTTTTAATTTTTATGAAGAGTGCAGCGTAAGCGTGGCTTATCATTAAAGTCCAATGTGTGTTTATCTCGCCAACTGAGGCGTGTTCTGCTGGTTGAGAGCAATAATAAAAAATAAGTAGCACCGCGAGTTATCTTAAAAAACAACACCGACCGTAGAGGGGAATTGAAAAACAGTCGATCTGTCAACATCTCAAGTTATAATAAGTGAATTTGAAATTACTAAATCAATTAATTGAAAGATATTAAGGACACTCTGACACATATGTTAGATGTACACTTTCCGGACTCCAAGGTCACCAGCAATGGTAGCACTGGCACTCTCCCTTTGAGGATCAATCGAACCAAAAGGGAAGATTGGGCAGTGGCGAATAAGGTCGTCACGCATTCTAGACTTATATGGGCTGTAAAGTCATTTAAACCCTATAAGTCCCCGGGACCGGATGGGATTTTTCCTATCCTCTTACAGGAGGGCATTGATATTCTATGCCCTCTGCTGCTGAGAATCTACAGGGCTTGTATTGCTCTAGGGCATTTACCTAGCACCTGGAAGCTTTCTCAAGCAATCTTCATACCCAAGCCTGGTAAATCTGATTACCTGGAAGCTAGGTCATTTAGGCCAATTAGTTTTACCTCTTTTCGCCTAAAAATTCTGGAGAAAATGGTGGACAACTATATTAGAGAGGAGGTTCTTTCCAACTTTCCTCTGTCAGCTGCGCAGCATACCTATCAGAAAGGCAGGTCTACTGAGACCGCCCTGCATGGTATCAGCAGCTGCCTGGAAAAGGCAATTGAGCACAAGGAAATTGCGCTAGCAGTTTTTCTTGATATTGAGGGAGCCTTTGATAAGGTCTCCAGTGCAGTTATACTTAAGGCTGCGAAAAGGTTTGGTATCAATGACACATTGTGCCTTTGTATCAAATCTATGTTAACTGACCGGAAAGTGACATCCTCCTTGCTGGGTGACTCCCTTGTGGTCTCCACTAGTCGTGGTTGCCCACAGGGGGGGGGGGGGTTCTTTCTCCCCTTCTGTGGTGCCTGGTGGTGGATGAACTTGTTCGTTGGTTGAACAGGGGAGGATGCCGCTGTTTTGGTTACGCTGATGATATTGCTATCATCATAACTGGGAAATTCCCGGTAATAGTGAAGGACGTATTGAGGAGGGCCCTAGCATCAGTTGAGAGCTGGTGCAGGGAGGTCAACCTCATGGTTAATCCTAATAAAACTGTCTTGGTTCCTTTTACTCGTAAAAGGATAAAAGGCGTGTTCGAGGGTATTTCCTTATTTGGAAAGGACCTAGTGGAGAGCACCGAGGTGAAGTACCTCGGGGTCATCCTGGATAGCGAACTAACATGGAGGCCCCACCTTGGCTACATAGTCAAGAGGGGAAAAATGTTATTTTGGAGAACTAGAAGTGCATTTAGCAAGAACTGGGACCTAAGCCCCAGAGCTGTGTACTGGCTATACACCATGATCATCAGACCTATCCTGTCTTATGCAGCTGTGGTCTGGTGGCCAAGAGTTACTTTAAGGACTGTGCAGGTTGATCGGCGCACTCTGGAGAGGCTGGCTTGTGTCGGCATTACATGGGCCATGAGAACAGCCCCAAGCGCTTCTCTGGAAATACTCCTGATTATGCTTCCTCTTCCCCTTTTTATTGAGGAAGCTGCCCATTTAGGTGCCTAGAGGCTTAAACAAAATGGCTGGTGGAGCACAGCCACACCAAGCTCTTTCGGGATATTTCCAATCAGATGCCGATTCTGACAATGGGTTCTGATATGATGGTTACTAAACTTCACTTTGGTAAACCTTTTGAGGTCAACTTCCCTAGCCGTGCGGAGTGGAGTAACTTGACCCTCGGTACCAGAGGAGAGATCGTCTGGTTCACTGATGGGTCTAAGGCCCACTATGGCACTGGTGCGGGGATGTATTGCCTTACTAATAATTTTGGCTTTTATGAAAGCCTAGGGATACACGCTAGTGTATTCCAGGCGGAAGTTTTTGCCATTTGCTCCTGTGTTGCTTACTGTTTACATCAGGGGTATCATGGGAAGGTTATCCAGATTTATTCGGATAGCCAGGCCGCTCTTAGAACTCTCAGCCAGTATAGTATTCTTTTTAAACTGGTTCTTAGCTGCTTAGATTTCCTCTGTGCTCTTGGGTTGCACAATAAAGTTCAACTTTGTTGGGTGCATGGGCATAAGGGGCATCTTGGGAATGAAAGGGCCGACGCCTTGGGCAAGGAGGGTGCGAGGGCTGGGTTCATTGGACCAGAACCTGCTCTCCCCATTTCCCGAGGACTTGTTTATGTCAGATCGTCAACTCAGACAATGGTCTGAGATTGAGGGTCAAAGGCAGGCCAAAGTGTTCACTCTTGGCCCTTCTAGGGAGAGAGCCAGAGAATTACGCTCGCTCTCTAGTGCTAGTATTAGGATTGTTATTGGCCTACTTACAGGCCACTGCCATCTGAACAGACATTTAACTCTCATTAGGATCAGTGATGACCAAATTTGCAGAGCTTGTCTAGCTGAGGAGGAAACTGCCTCACATGTACTATGCTGCCCAGAGGTTTGAGCATTTGGGTATGCATCGGTTGGAGACGTATGACGTCTCTAACATCACGGCCGGGCAGATTTTAAACTTTATGTCGGCAATAGGACTTACTTAAGTCTCCCAGTTTGGGGATGCACAATGGACCTTAGGTCGAAGTGTTTGGCTTGCCACCCCACTCAATAATAATAATAATAATAATATATATATGTTATCATTAAACTAGGTTTTGGGTGAAAATTTACCCATATCTAAGTAGAACTTTTAACTTAGTATTGGATTGAAAAAAAAACAATTTTAATTCGTTTAAAAATTAAATAACCCAATTTTAAGTTGGTTGTATACTGACCAAAGATTGTGTTACAAATTTTGCAAGGCTGACACACAAGAGGCCAGGTGCAAGAAATATAAGCATTCTTCTAAACAATATATTCTGCGAATTTTTCCGTTTCAGAGGCTAATTTGTAGCACTTTTCATTGATTTCTTCAACCCGAGATTTTAGTTCAAGTTTATGATAATATTTAGGTGTTTTTCCTTTTTTCTAATTTAATCATTTGGTTAAAATAATTATCACGAACCAGACGCAGTAGGACGTGGATCTAGTCGTGTTATTTTCCGTCCTCTTAAATAAACGAGCTTTAATACTTATAAACATTCCGAGTGCGAAACCGGTCTACTGTTGGAATCTCTGGCCTAAATTTTGACTTTTGATATGTGCTTTAATACTTTATGTCCACTCTCCAAGTACATGTTTTTATTTATGCCGGCACCTTTTCTGAAGCAATATGACCACGTTTCTGGTATAAATAAATATTTGTCTTCGAAATACTTTCCAAATTGGGATGTTTCCTCCTCATCTTCTATCTGTTGAACAACTTAAATCCTATTTAAATTTATTCGCCAAGCTCGATCGTCATGCCAAGTGAAAATGGTCGTTAATCCATTGCACACGTCCGCGCTTCAATTAAGCCACTTTTTATTTTGACGCAGTCGAAAAACAACAGCATGGCAGCGGAATTCTCACGGTTACTATACATAAAAGTTACAGGAAACCCTCTTTATAGTCATCAACAACCATTAATTTAGTTTACTAAGAATATTTGAATATAAAACAGTCGAATACATTGAAATATTCCAATGACACATGTATAATAGTTGTCATATCTAGTGTATCCAGAGGGCCCGAGTTGAAACATTACTACGTTACAACGTCAAACTTTGAAAAGGCACTTGCATTGCAATTGGAACTAAAAAAAAATTACGGTCGTTAAATAGAAAAATATAAATATACAACCGTCGATTCATTTAAATATTTCAAAGAAATATAAGTGAGCTATGCCCAATTTTAGCACCCAGAGTTTCCAAATTTTGACAAGATCAGTTACATTATAATTGAAACGAATTACAGTTACCGTCGTTAAATAGAAAAATATAAAATCTAAAACCGTCAAATATTTTTAAAATATGCCATAAAATCCGATAATATTTTATTTTAACTCTCAATATCTACATCTAAACCATTGAGTTGGGAATAATACTATCTACAGCCCCAGTTAACATTTTCCCCATAGGCTTTAACACAGCATTAGTGAAGATAGGTATGAAAATCATGGGAGGGTTATCAACTACGACAAATTAATATTTTATCTCTACCAGTATTTTTAAAATTTTATTAGGCGAAATTTGCTCTGCAAACATAAAGGAAAGAATATTTTAATATTAAATACAAACAGATCAAATCAAAATTAATAATGAAACTTTAATAACAGTTTAAAATTCAAAAAATAATTTATTTAAATATCCTCATTTTTAATTAACATTTCATGCTTCTGCAATTAATATTTATAATTTTAATTCCACAGGTAATGCAAAATGAAAAAATCGTTTACTTAGCAGTTGAAATGTCTTTGAAGTTGTGAACTGATCTGCTGTTTAAACTGAAATCCATAAATCAAACGGTTATAGGATACAGTTTGTAGAACAATATTTTGTCGTCTAATTAGCAAATTATAATTAAAGCTAAATTGTTCATAAACTGATACCTTGGATTGAAAACAGATTATAATTTGTGTTAACGAAATTTTAATTTTATCTTTTTATTAGAATAACTGTAACGGGATTATTTTATCCCATTAACAATATATTGTTACTCCGGGTACTCGCATAACTGACACTATTGGGGTTAGCGAGATAATAACTTTTACTTGGCTCAAAAATCATAGGGATGTGTTTCGGCTTAACTACGAAGGTAATAAAACTATTCATTGAGAATTGCCATAGGTAAAATTTAATAGTGACTCCAGAAATTAATTTCTTTCAACAACAAAACAAGAAATGGCGCAAAGGCCGTGAAAAGGTTATACACTGAGATACATAACAAATTAACCCGTAGGGTTAATGTCAGAGGCATATAAAAATGGTAACTTGACCAAGATACTAAAATAGCATAATTGCTACAGCTACACTAACAATGTTCTACGCCCGAAGGCCATTGAAAGTCTTTGGGTGCCATATTATCGGCTTATAACCCGATTACACACCGCTAACCATAGTTTGTGATTAACGCGGAAGTAGCGACGAATCGCTATTATGAGTTAAAATTACACTCAAGTGAAATTAAAGGCAGCGTCCAACGAGGTAGTCCGTCTGGATGGAGGATTGCTGGCTCCGGTTATCGCGGACCGCACATAGTTAAAGTTGGCGTCGAGGAACCGCTACCGAGAAGCACCGGTGAACACTTCGATGTCTTTATTTTAACTCTATTTCGGAGCGGTTGGTCGGTCTCTCTTGGAGAGAGAGAGAGAGAGAGAGAAACTCCAACTTCAGTTCTAGTTGTCGTTCTTTTGATTCTGTAAATCACTGATTTCTGGTTTTAATCAAAAGGGGGCCGTGACCTATTTCATCCGGGTCGGATATAGTGTCACTTGGACCCAATAACCTCTTGGCATCCATATTTGAATTGCCCAATAGGCCGAGGTGGGATGTGCCAAGTCTAATGATCAAGGGGGCACTTAGTCTTGATTACCCCCAGGGTCAGAGTTCGGGACACTTTCGCTGGAAGTCGGTACGGCCCGCACATCTCGCGCAAGATCCAAGGTCAGAGACCATAAATAAAAATAAATAACCACTTTAATTGGGACACATTCAATTTTTAAAAGCAATAAAACAAAAAAAAATACTTTAAGATGAAATTATCGATACCGATGCACACATTACTGGTTTTATGGCAATTCTCAATTCTTGGAATTAGAGTTCGAAATGAATAATGAAACTAGGAAACTTTATGGGACTAACATTTGGGAACGGGCGGCCTATTATGACAATGCCTCAAAAGAAAAACAGGGGAAGAACTATCGGACCAAGGACAAAAAAAGGGGTCGGGGAATAGAGACTATGCGCACAAGTCTTCTAAACCAATTTAGGGACGACTCTGCTACAGTGCCTGGGGGGCACCTTCGCGGATGCCAATTGAGAATATAACAATCGTCAGAAAGAACGGCCAGCATTCAAACTCAGGAAAGATATTTTAAACGAAACTTAAGGGGGGAGAAGCTTGAGAGGGATAATTGTTACTAAGAAAACTTAACGAAAGAGCAATATATTCAAAACCTTAATATTTGGGCATTACATAACAGTTGCGCTAGAACTTGCGAAAAGCACACAAGGTCCACAAGTGACATTGCCTGTTTAAACACGTAAATAATTCCCTCTATGTAAAGGTGAATATACGAGAAAGTTAAATTGATTTATAATTGACGTTCGATATTTGGGTACAAGGTTACACTTATTATTTATTAATATAAAAAAAATATTTGTGAAAAAATACACATTATTCTAGTGAGACATTTCGAATCTGGCTTTTTGATTAAAAATTATTTTTAATAAATTTTGTAATAAAAGACGTTCGAGAGTTACATATTTTATAGAGGCCAAATTTAGCTCGGTATGAAAAGTTTCTACAGCATAATATTTTATCAATTTAAGAAAATTCCAGCGGAACCTTCTTTTAAAACAATTTCATCATGCTGGCTATTTTCCAAACCAAATCCGTTCCATTATCAGCAATGATGTTGTTGAAAAGTATTATGGAAAGGGAATTCAACATGAAACCGGTCTTTTACCTACGTAAATACATTACAACAGCATAAAATCAAAGAATTTTGTAGGTAAATATTTTACAATATATTCATTTAAATATACTAATTAACTATTCCAAATTTTATTATTTACAACCTTTCAATTCTTAATTCCATCTTTATTGGATAGTTTATTTTGTACAGTTTTGTAATTGTTTTTTTTTCATCTTTATTGTTTGTATAATTTCATTTGTAATTCTAAAAAAAAATTAATTGGTGTAAAAAATTTAATCCTATTTAGTTATTGCACTATCCTTGTAGCCAATAGATTTAGTCTTTTGCGAAAGTATTATTATTAATATTATTATTGTAAAATATTGTATCTTCAAAAAGTAAATTGTTAATAAGCTTTGTTTTTAAAACAAATCATTTTTATTTACATTTTGTTTTCAAGTTAGACGATTTATTAATTTATATTTTATTAATATCTAGCGTGTGTTTGCAAAAAACCAGATTTTCTTCTCACGGGCTCTGTGGAATGGCTCCTTTCGAACCGTAATCTGCGATTATAATTTACCGTTTTAACATAATATGGCGCGGAGATGTTTTACAAATTATCTGACAAAAACAAGATAGGGTAAGATCGATGTTACCCGATGTTACCAGATGTTAATAAACATTTTGCGTTTGTTAGTGTGACATCATAAGTAAATTGTTGAAAAACACAATCCAAACTAGTTTTACAAAAAGTGTCATCAAAAGTAAATGAGCGTAAGTTTTATTTTTTATTGGGGGGGGGGGGGTAAAGCATAAGCGGCAAGATCTTGGCCGGATCTCACCTGATCGTGCCCAAACTTGTCTGGCTTATAGACAGACACTTAGTGGTAGGGGCAGGGGTCAAAGACGAATTTCAAAGGTCATCTTCAAGGTCAAATTCATAGATGAAATATAATTTTTAATTTTTCCTGCTGCCTACAAGGTCCAATTCCTGATCAAAACTAGTTTTCAATTTTCCCTGTGGGTGGGTTGCTTTGGGGGGAATTTTGAAGATTTTTGACGTCATTTTGCTTATGATTAATTTCCACAACCCCTTGTTTTCTGTTTTTCAATAATAAAAAACCTAACATATATGGTGGAACTCCAAAATAGTACTTGTAAATAATTGTTTATTGAAAATTAGTAAAAAAAGAAGAAATTATAATTTAGTTAATTCTCTACGTTTTTACTCTTACCGAAGAAATCCAAATGATACTGTTTTTAGTTTTCTTCAGTAAGGAAATATAAAATTTCCAACTTGTAAGCTTTTAAACACATGTAACTATATGCAACCTTATGTTATTTCTCCGATAAAAATTCCTTTATCGCTAAAGTTAGCTTTATTTTAACGGAATCGCGATCATGAGGAAAACTAGCTGCGTTTGGCTGAAGGAATATCGTTTCATACTTTATAAAGTGGTCAAAATTTGCAAGACTGAAGTTTTTAGGTAATTAGAACAAGAATCAAATCGTAAAAATGTATTAATATCGCACTATTTGGATATAAAAAAGGTTTTATAGTACTTTTAATTATACCTTTATTAAAGAGAAAGTGGTCAAGGGTTAGCTAAATATCAAGCTTACTCATTGAGGCCGCCTTTCTATATTGAATAATAGGTCCAGGAACTAAAAGCCTACCTAACGATAGTTTACCATTTGGATATTGTAGCACTAACGCCATCTGATATTAATGGGACCATTAATTTATCTAGAAGTATTTCTTTACATTCCTGATATGATAAAATGGCATAGCAGAGATAATGAGTTGCCGATTATCCATACAAAGAAAACGTTGAAAGCGAACTTCCAGCCGATTGGTTTAACTGCTTCTTCCAACGGTTTTTGCCAAGTGTAACGTTCCCAAAGAAAATCAGACTCTATGCTGTGTTTCCTCAGCAAATTTGCTTCGAAAGCTAATGCTCCCCTGTAATCGAAAACAAGTACTTGTAGTTATTATGTATTTCGCAAAGCAATTGAAAGTATAATTTTCTTCAAAGGCAAATTAATAGCGCCATTCACAAAAATATAGTTAACACTATATAATATGCCATAATGGATAAGGGTCTGTTTTAAAGCTACGAAACTTAAAGCAAGTGTCGGCTCAACGTGAAGTAGATCTTTTTACAACAGATGTCGCTAGCGCCGAAATCAAAACAAGATAGTTAAGTTATATTTTGGCCCAATAGGCGCTGCATAAAAGTATCCCTCGTGTTGATTGGCTCGTTTGTAAATTGGACAATAACTTAAATTATACTATAAATGTTAACACATTGAGCCATGGTTAATTATGAATTATTATTATTTTTAAAAGCCATAAAGTAGCAGCTTTTTTGAAATAATAATAACTTAAATAATAGAAATCTTTAAAAATATATTTTATTTTTGATATATAATTTAGGTTAAAGTTCACTAACTAATAAGTAGAACATATGTTGCTTAATTATAATTCTCTTTAATGACTATCTGAAAACGTTATTGTTTTGCTAATTTGAATTTTAGCACCACGCTCTCCGGTTAAGACGTTTTTTCAAAGAATCGAATTGATTAATTGCCATCTGTATTAATAAGGGCCATATCATGATACAGGTGCCGATGATAAAGCCGACACTTGCTTTAAACACACTTATTGACAATTATAAATAAGGTTTCATATTTCATTTCTGGACGTGGGCGCTCTATTATTCCATAGTACAGTGGAATTTAATGAAAACTAGTTCATAGTTTACCTTGAAGATCCATTAAACCAATTTCAATCATGAATATAAATAAAAACAATTCTTACGCAAAGTTAATTCTTCTTCTTAGAGATGGCTCGATTTCTGGTGAGTGAATGAAGACCATGTAGGCTCCAGTTAATATTTCGCTCCCGAAGTAATATTCATCTTTGTCCATTGGTTCGCAAAAGAAAACTTGGTCCAGCAACTTGAAGAGCGGATCAATGAAGACCAAGGTGAACATCTCATTGAAAATCTTATCTTTAATTTCGAACAAATCAGTTGCCTCCAGAATACCACCTTGTCGCTGAGTTTCTTCGAAGAAAGACCGCAATCGCGGGTCTGAAGATTCCTAGCAAGCAAAAACAAGACAAAAGAAGTAAGGGATCATCGAGGAGAAAAAGATGAAACTTTTCCCTTGTGTGTTCACCTTGAATTGAAGCTCATTCTCTCTTAAGTCAACCATGATAATTTTTCTACTTCGTTTGCGAGCATCTTCGATGGTGTCAATTGTTTCGAATTCAACTAGGCTGAGGTCAGACTTCATCATGGACAGTGATGTCGTGACGAAGAACCACATGCACGGGAACCAGAACACCAAAATAAACCGGTGCTGATCAAAGTGTGATCTCAGGATACGACTCGGAATACCTACACAAAATGGAAATAAGTCAGATTGCACCCGGAGCAGTGCTCTACTAAGAAAATTGTTTACTGTATCTAGTTGCCCTCAAAATAATCCTTTGCACAGAGAAACGAAGAAATAGTGGTGCAAATTTGTGTCGATAAAATGCTTTTATTGGAGAAGAAATAATTGTGGTACTAACTTCTTTTTAAATACATTTTTTATGAATGAATTTCCATGGAATAAAATAACAATGATGCTCGATGTAATGAAAGTGAAAAATGTCTCTCGAACGGAGAGGAAACTGTTACACTCGACCAAAATATGCGCCATGTCCTCTATGCGGTGCACTGCGCGAGGATATTTCAAATCATCAACAATGGTCAAGAGTCCTTGGAGATCTCGTAAACTCTTTACAGTGACATATATATCATCAGAAAAAATGTGACCACAAATGGTAGTCTGAACATCAAGCGATTGGTGTGGAAGACAAAATCCCAGACTTGAAACTGATAACTTTTGATCAGGGGGGCTGCAGATATATCGCAAAAACCGTAAGAGACATTAGACGTCACCTAAACAGTTTCGGTAATGGGTATTCACGTAAATTGTCTTCAAGTGATCGACGAATGCTACCGGAATAGTAAGATTTATAAAGGTCTTCCACAAAATATCTCTGTTTACCCTGTCGTAGGTATTTCGCAAATCCAAAAACGCAACGTAAAGATACCGATTTTCCAATCGAGCTGATTCGATCAACCGAAAACCATTCTGAAGTTCTCTTAAAATTTTCTTATCTTCGACAAATGAACTAAGGGCGATTTTTGAGTATGCTATGGTATAGTTTGGATAAACATTGAGATAAAGCAATAGGCCGGTATGCCTTAAGAGATTTTGTCCTCTCCGGCTGTATAACGCAAAGGCAAACGTTTTATGGTGCTATTCAATTCTTCCAAGCAAATAAAATACGTTAGTGTTATCGGGTTATAGATAGCAGGTGGTATCATAGAAATTAAATCATGTATCGAACGAAGCCTCATTACTTCGAACAGAAAGTATCTTTCTAAGAATTTTCCTTGAAATGAAAAATTTGAGGGTAAAAGAGTCGAGATTAAATACATTAAAAATTTGAAACGAGTTTCGATTGATGTTACTTAAGGTTTTTTCTGTAAAAGCCCTCCTGAAAAAGTTATGATGTTGCGGTTTTCTCTTAAGTAAGAAGATGAATTTGAATTTAGGGAACCTTCGTTAGCCCCTTTTACCTAAGATATGGATGCGGGATTACTTTCATTATTAGTTTATTCTGATGTCGTTGAAAGTACTTTCGTTTGGGACAGGAAGGTACCTCTTTAAAAATTATTCGCGTAAAGGGAAAGTTGGGGAAACTATAGACTTGATATTCAGGAAACACACTATTTACCAGTTGTGGGTTTAAATAAAAAAAAATGATCAAAATTAAAATTGTGGACGACTTGGGAAACCCCGTGCGTTTTGAAAGCGGAAAGCCGCACGTTTATCTCCATTTTAGAACACGGAGGGAATGACTCGCACTACAATACCGCGCGTGGCAACAATAACGTTTCATTTTATTGACGAGAGACGAACGACAAACAAGAAACATTCGGGCACAACCCAAGTTAGAGTCGGGTAGAGTCATTACGGACGTTGCCAGTGGTATTCCAATCAAAACCGCCCTAGCAACAAGATCAAAAAGCGCTGGAAAAGAAACCCTACTATCAACTGTGGAAACGGCGAGGCAAAGAACTGTATCTGGATTAAAAAAAAGTGCGCTGGACAGCGCAAAATCACTCGAGTGAAAACTAAGAAGAGTAAAACAACACTTCATTCTTTCTACGATATATTTTCTTAAATTATTGACGCTTCTACATCCTAACTCGAGCGGGTATCCCAAATCCGAAATTAAGTCCCGTTATCGCAAACGGCAATTATCGGCGGCGAATGGTTCGAACGCAGCCCTGTTTCCAGCCTAAGCTACAATTCGGCATTAAACTTCGCATAGTTTTAACTAAATACATATTTAATACCATTTTACTTTAAGGTTATATAAATATAATATGAATGGCTTTAAATAGTCTTTATGTAATCAATCCAAGGATGACCATACGATAGTTTAAATACCGTCTCCTACAATGTATCTTCTGCTATTGTTTACTTAACAATTTGTTTTTAAAGACGGTGACCAGTTGATGTTTCTTGCTAACTCTTTACATCATAGAATTGTTCGTTGTTTGAATATGAATGTGACAATCGTGGTAATTCGAGTGTCGAATAGTTTTTACTCTCCCCGCTCCGAAAGGATGCTTACCTTTTCGGGCGCAAACCGCAATATTCCCGAATAGTTAAACCGTCCATCTCATCTCTCATTTTCCCAATCACTTTTTTATTGGAGTTTTTATGAACAGGATGAGTCACGGGATACCCGAGCAGTAAAATAGCTGGGCGACCTTCTGAATTTTGGCGTAGAAATCGTCGGTCTGGATGTCATACGTCAACTATCGGGGTCCGTAAACAGGAGTCGCGCTTTGCTCCCGCAATTCTTCCGCACGTACTCCTAGTGCAACTCGTACGTGGAATGTTTGATAGATTCAAAATGGAGGAGCGGGTGAAGATTGTCCTTTTCAGGGTAAGCGACCTCTGTTTCATTTGAATACCCAAGAGTTCGTTATGAAAAATCGCAAAATTCCGGAGAAGACTCTTTTTTGATGGCCCGCTCGGGTGTTTGCACTAAATGGAAATTGATACGATAACGGATATTTTCCTTAGTCTTGTCTAGAAGTAGGAAAAATTGAAATTTCCTCTTTTCAGTGTTGAGCTAGATTAATGGAAGAAGCCAGGGACTTTGGTCGATAGAGATTATCTTGTGAACTTTAATGAGTTCGTGCCCCTTCAATACGTAGTATTTTAAATTGCAATAGTGAACAGCGTATCGTTACTTGTTGAATAAAGTAAAGACGTGCTTAGGCCGAGTGTTGTTTACGGAAAGGTTTAATCGCATAAGCATGAGTTTATAATAAGAACAAAATAAATCAGAAGTAGTTTTTCCGTCGCCAGACTGTAGCAGTTGTGTTCATCATCAATTTCAGATGGTAACTCTAAATCGCCCTCCAAAATGAAGCCGTAGGGTGACTCGTCCGATAAAGTAAGCTCATTTTTAGTGGCGTAGTCGAGGAGGTCTGTGACGGGGACCCAAGTGAAGGGAATTTATCGGGTCCACCCTGAGCCAAGTTAGAAGCTGGCATGAAACGTATGAAATCGATGAACCAGAGACGGCCGAAAGAGAAACAGATTTATGTTTCGGTGTTTCAAGGAAAGCACGAAATGCGTTCTTCCTTTATAAACCAAATCCAATTTATAAAAAGATGGGCATCGTATCTAAATTATTGCAAAAACATTAATATAGCTCTAAGTTTAAAGCAAATCAATAACGAACCTTGATAAATTGCGAATGAAGACCTGCATTAATATTCAAATTCGTAGTTTTAAATAACAAGAATAATGCGCGACTCCATGAAAACGACCTACTAATAGTATGAAGACTATTAATTATTATTATTTTTAATGGATATGTTAGATTCGTATTAGAATAATGACAGTGATACCTGCGTGAGGTAACCCTTGCATACGTAACAGTGATTGGCGTTGCGGCACATTTCTTCTTCGGATAGAGTAAGATCCGTTCCATCAACAAATTTTCAAAATAAACGTCGATGGCGCGGGTATCTCTATAAGTTACACAATGATTTTGGTATCCTTTAAAACCGTACAAGTCGTAGCGAAAATATTTTGAAATTAATACAAAATATGATAAAACTAAAGTCGTGAGGTCCTTTAACCACGTTACTGTAACCGCAAGCTACATGTTCGGAAAGTTTTGTTGTTGTTGGTAGTGTAGAGTCTGTGCGAGCATGTTTGAGTTTTTTCTTTTAAAGATTTAAATTCCGAGTATTAGATTCCGGGAAACGTTTGTGGAGTTTCTTACTTTTTGCAACCAATCGATTTTATTTAATTGTAAGATTGGTTCTTTATGCGGAATTCTCACAATTTGAGGACCGTGCACGTTATAGATTTTGAAATGTTCCCGGTGGCTCTTTTACCTTCGCTTAACTCCGGCGGAAATTCTTTTAAGTACCACCGACCAGCGGAATAAACGTTATAACATCTTCTTGAAAAAGAAGATACCGTCAATGGTCCCACCACTGCCCATATCTTGAAATTCCACCCATCGCTTCCATTATTTGGTTATTTTAAAAGATTTTTTTTGAACCGGTATGACGTCTGACAGGAGTGTATAAATATATTCCATTTTAAACGCAGTTTCTTAGTTAAATTTAAAAAAGTAATCAATATTTCTGGATCTGTTTCTGGGGTTTTCGGGTTTTATTAATAATTCACGATGGCTTCCCCTTAAACGGCAAGCCCTTCGATGTTTTCTAGAAACTCCTCCGCCAGTTCTTTCGGTACAACGACATTCATCGATTCTTGATTTTGTGAAGGGACGGGATCATCGCAACGTGATAGTCCGTATGCCGGTGAGACTTGACCGCGCGTTTGGATTCGCGTACATGACGATTCAAAGTACACTTTTTCGAAAATTATCTAGCACATACGGTGCAGGTTAACATTTGGTATTTATAGCCGCTACTTACATTTAACGAAGGAACACAGATTGCCTCGAGCTTGAATACGCTCCGCACCCCATTTAAAATAACTTTTACCCCTCAATTCAATAATGAAATAGATACGTTTAAACATATTCCGAATGTTTAGGTTATCTCAGTGTTAAGGTTACGAAACAAAAAGATTTTCAATACGTCAGAGCACTTAGTTAATATCGTTCCTTTCAAAATTGTTTCATACCAAGATAAACTTTTTTGGTTGCGTAAAATGTTCTAGCCTTATTTATGAACATAATCTCAATGTTTAGATCATCTTAATCTGAATGTTTCGGTAACGTTGTAATAAAATTGTCAACACTTTAGAGAAATGAAAATGTATTAGTCTTAGATCTTAGCTGAAATCTTTCCTTTAAATTTTTTTTTCATACGAAGCTTGACTTTTGGGGGGCGGGTACAATGTTTCCGAGGCCTCGTTCTCTCCGGGGCCTCTATTCGTATCTCGTCACGAAACTCAGCTTCCTTCAGCTAGGCTAGGCTAGGCTAATACCCAAGGCACCACCTTAGGCCAGCTTCCATCCTTCCTTCGGATTTGCATCGGTCTCTCGTATTCTCGATGCCGGCAAATGTACCCAGATCAACTCGTTGTGTTTCGAGGGTGATTTTGGCATCCCGTTTATCTCTCTTTGGGGTACGTTCCCTGTACAAACCATTTGAGAAATTTGCACCCCGTTGTTCAGATTTCTTACTTTCTACCTTCTGTGGCGCTAAAGGCTTGCCTCTCGTTCAAAAAAAATTAAGAAGCCCCAAATATATCTGTGGCTGCGAATAATTATAAACCCGAGGAGGTACGGCAAATTGCGAAATTGTACCAACATTAATAGATCTTACCTTTCATGGTGATAGTAGATGCGAGAATGAAGAGAATGTGGAAGTAGTGACGCGCATGCTGGTGGAGCGTAAGAATTTTGTTACCATTTGAAAGAGTACTCAGGAAATTGCTCAATAAAATGGTCGTTACGCTTATCAGAACTATTAGAACCATAAGTATTGTCTAGCACAAAAAATACCTTTATCGTCAATTTAAAAAGATAAGTACTAATATATTGTAATCAAACCATGTTTGATCTTAAAGTGCAGTGGCCGTTATTCTAAGGATTAGACTACGCACCCAATCATCGCAAGGGAACATCTCTCCTTTCTTGTTTTGTTTGAATTTCCTCGGATTCGACGAAAGCAGTCGCACTTGGTTTTCGTTGACAATTACAGAAGGAAATCCTATATCGAAAATATCCTCTGTCAGCATAGTTGGCACCCCCAAAATATCTACTACCTACAAAACATAATAAGGGTTATAGAAATTGCAATAATAATTCTACAAGATATCTTTTAAATTTTAAATATTTACATTCGGTATAGCAGCTGTTAAGTTATTAATATGTAGGATATTACTTAGATCTACAACTTTGAATCTGTTCAAAATAATAATATTATATCAATGGTATTTCATTATTATTGTAACGTTTTGTAGAATGATTTGCAGAAACGTTTCTGGGGCCACCTTGCCTAACTGCGCCCGTCGTTTGTCATTTTGTAGATTAACTGATGTTCATTTGATTGAATCTTTAGAAAAGCGAAATAAATGTCACTAATTGTCAAAATCTGACGACTTGAATCTAAGAACATTTCGAACTTGGGACCAGCGCGTCAATTACAGTTATCTGAAGGGTTCTGATCATCCAAAGGCTAACGCAAAGGAATAAGACGAATTGATTTATTAGCTAGTGATGGATAATCCGAAGAATATCATGGTAAGCAAAAAAAAATAATAAATGGGTGCATCACACAATAGTAATTAACGACCATTCAAAATCTGACAAGTGGAAACTACTTTTTCAGAGGTCCATAGTGAATATGATCACTTGCAATGGACGGTGGATAATTAGATGATCATCCTTTTTATGACGAAGCTGTCTTTAAAGCTGCTCTGAACTAATTTTGAAAGACCATTCATATCGGAATGTAAACCAGCGGCAGATTCCTCTGTTCCTATTCACGAGTTCGTTTCCGCACCACAGGTTGCTGTTTTGATCTGAATTGAGGGTCATCAAAATGGTGATCAATACTGTGACATTTTGGACAATCATTTCCCTAACGGCCGTTAATTTTTCAAGAGGACGGATCGGCGATTCATACATCTAGGATTGCCAAGCGTTGGTTCTATGTCAGGAAGGATATCGACTAAATAGACTAAGCCGGGGGGGGGATTAAATCGAACGAATATCAGTTAGATTTGATAAATAATACTATACCAAATGACGACCAACAACCAATAGGCGCAATAAAGCTATATTTCCCCTGATACTTTTTGGGACCAGCTTATTGCAAATTTAAAATAATACTACTAAAATAATACTATACCAAATGACGACCAACAACCAATAGGCGCAATTAAGCTAGATTTCCCCTGATACTTTTTGGGACCAGCTTATTGCAAATTTAAAATATGAAAATAAGTATACACAATCAAACATAAATAACTTACGTTATGTTGCAATAGCTCTCAAGGACGCTAACAGATTCATCTATCATTCTTTTAATAACACTTGAAGCTAACTCCAAAACCTAGACAGAAATAAGAAACAATCCTTGGTTTAAATTATTTCCAGTCAGGTTAAAAATGTGTCATATGTGTAACATTCCTAAATCTCTTAGTCTTCCATTAATTAAACATTACAAAACGTAAATCCTACTATAACATACAGGGTGTCCATTTTTATTCGAAAAAGTGATTTTTCTCAATAACCGTTGTAGTTAGAATTTTTAAATTTTGTGTGAATTGTCAGTAACGGGGGCCATTGTTGTACAACATGTTTATCGATTTTCAAATAATATTTTAAAATTTTGAAAAAATAAATTTTGATGTATTGGAGCTCGTCAAATTTTGTCAATGAGAAAAATGTAGAGCAACGTCGAAAACATAAGAATAACGTTTGGTCGTTGAAAACACAATCATTTTCCACGAAATTACACGCTTTTGAAAATTGACTTCACGGGTAAACAAAATAATTGAAAAAATCCAAAACTGGAATCTTTTGGATGCAGTGGAAGTCGTAAGACAATATTATTAATAGACTGAACTAAATATAATTTGTATTTATTTAAATTAAATTTAATGAAAAAACCGAAAGTCCAAAAACAATATCCCCGAAATAAGATACGTGATATCTTAAAGGTTCCCCGAGTATTTACTGAACGAAAATGTTCTATGGTAATATAGCATTTAAATGAGAATTAGAAATTTAGAATCTTGCAATAAATAAATACAAATAATATTTAGTTCATCCTAATAATAATATTTAGTTCATCCTAAAAATAATATTGTCTTACGACTTCCACTGCTTCCAAAAGATTCTAGTTTTTGATTTTTCCAATTATTTTGTTTACCCGTTAAGTCAATTTTCAAACGCGTGTAATTTCGTGAAAAATTATTGTGTTTTCAACGACCAAACGTTATTCTTATGTTTTCGACGTCGCTCTACATTTTTCTCATTGGCAAAATTTGACGAGCTTTATTTTTTCAAAATTTTAAAATATTATTTTAAAATCGATAAACATTATGTACAACAATGGCCCCCGGTACTGACAATTCACACACAAAAAAATTAAAAATTCTAACTACAACGGTTATTGCGAAAAATCACTTTTTCGATTAAAAATGGACACCCTGTATAATCGATGATACTCTACTATTCTCTGCTCATTGTGTGTCGCTGGTTCGTGTTTACAACATGATGGTTCTAGGTGTAGTCCCTGTTTAACCAATTGGGGTTTTAAGAGACAGTTCCAACGATTAACTCCACATTGAAACCAATTACAAGCTCTTATAGTATCTAGACGCAGAAGTGTGATTTTAAGTGAGTTCAAATGTTTTAATTATTAGAATTTAATTATTGTTTAAAATACTGATCGTTTTTTCTTTAATAATAATAACTGTAGATGTCACTATTTGATTTATCGAAGTTTTGCTATATGGATGCAACACAAGTCGTTTTACTGAGAATAAATATTTTTGTTAAGTTGATCAAGTAATATTTACTCAAGTATCCCAGAACGGCCTAAGGGCCCTCTTCAAGAGTGAACTAGTTTTTAAAGACTAAAAACTTTACGAGTCGTCTTGCATTAATATTTCCCGCTAAGCAATCATTTTATTAGTTAGAAATTAAAAATATTATACCGCTGCAGATATTCAATCTGAACTTAACGCTTTCATCGAGAAAGTTTGAGACCCCACAACTCATTAAGGCAAATTATAACTTCTGTGGTCAAGACACTGTGTCTCATAATATACCAAGTGTTCATTATACATGCCGGGGCACACTGTTTTCTGAAAACTCATTATTTTCTAAAAATATTTAACCATTTGGCAAAATAGTTTTTTACCCCTAGTTGCTAAATCAAATTTGCCAATGGTAAAGTTGTAGAGCGTCATTTGAAACGTCGTTCGATGAACAAAGAGCTTTTTTCCACTGTAAAACACGACTTGGAAAATTTACAATTTAGGCAGGTGAAAATTCATTTTAAATTCTTTTCGATGACACACTTTTACGAAGAATGGATTGAGCATTCTTTCAAATTCGTTTTTCGGAAGTCACTTAGCAATTTATTTAAAAAAACATTTTGGTATTTTTATTGCTTTTGTGCTTCAATTTTTCTTAAAACTAGGTATTGAAAATGAAGTTCATGAAATAAATAGGGACTATGGTAATAATATTTAATTTGATCGTTTATTTTTAATCGCTTATTAAAAATTACTGAAGTATGTTCTAACAATGGTTCAATTATCTCCCCATCGGCTCAAGCCATCATGTTATCAAACGAACGATCGATGATTTCGGGGCTGACTTCATGGCAAGCATTTATAGTTCTTTGACGAACTTCCTTTTGACTTAAATCCGGATTTGCGTTAACCAAATTTTTGACAAATCCCCAAACAAAAATCCAGCGGCGTAAGATCTGGGGACCTTGATGATCAATGAACGGCACTGTTTCGGCCGATTCAAAGTTAAGGGAACACCAGTGACCAACTTCCTAAACCAAGCAATGATCGAACGCGTGTTTTGTAAACATGATCGTTTGAGCTTAAGCCTGTGTGGCAGCCGATGGCTAAAATGCTGTAAAAATTGTTAATAAACGATTTTCCAATAAACGATCAAATTGAATATCACTGACATTTTCTTTAATTATTTCATAAACTTACTTTTCAATACTTATGTTTAAGGAAGCGTTGTATTAAGAAAAATTAACACACAAAACCCGTAAAAATAAAAATATTTTTTTAAATAATTTGCTAAGTGACTTCCGATGATTGAAAGTATTATTAAGTCATTCTAAGTTATAGTGCGTAATCGAAAATAATTGAAAGTGTATTTAGGCTTGCCCAACCTGTCAATTTTCAGTAAAAAAGGGTCTTTGATTCATAGAACCAACAATATTCGTATGTTTTCGATGATGTTGAAAAAATAAAGCGATGCGGACCTCTGACCCAAAATGAATTTACCCTGCGAAGACTATCGGCCGTATTTTTAAACAATATTCCCTATTATTCTTAGACGTTATCTAATCAAGTGTGCTTTTACTAACCATGGTATCTGGTATTGTCCATTAGAATTTAACACTAATTGGTATTTATGGTTAGTATGTGAATGTAAAAATAAACCAAATTAATTCCTTTAAAACTTTAGTCTCTGTCATTGAAGCTTTGCTGACTACTTCGTTGAATACGAACTTCAACAGGTTATGGGCCCAGCACGTTTCCACTGCACACTGACAATCCGTAACGTTACTTAGGGAAGTATACTGGTGGGACAACTGCGAATTCTGTTACTGGTACTCTGTCAACAACTTCCTGCTCCTTATTGCAGTTCAAGATGGATGGACTACTTCGAACTGAGATTGATAAGTTGAGTGGTTACGAGAATTGGAGTAGCTGGAAATGACATGTTTGCGATGCTCTTACGATCCGAGAGGTCTTTGGTGTAATCAAGGTTAGTTGAACTTAGCCAACCACGCCGCCAAAATCAGTGTCGGAAACTGCCACGTACTAGTCAAACCTCAAGAAATTCTAGTTAGCATTCAGCTCCGCTCGTACGATCATATGGTCATCACTCTCAAGGAATGTTAAAAAATTATCATTTACTTTGACAAACCTAAAGATATGTGGGAGACGTTGCTTGAAGTTTACGTTAAGAAGTCGTCGAACCGTCTAATTATACCAGCAGATAAAAGCAACAATGTCGCATGATCTGGATATAGCCACTCATCTCGGCCAGATGCGTTCTCTATGGTCCCATATTCTGACGACAGCGAAGATGGAGAAACACATAGCGTTCGACAATTGTATTCTCGTTGCCTCTATCTGTATCTTCCATGGTGCCAGTGGCGTAGACAAGGGGTGGTTTCCGGGTCCAGAGCCCCCCACCCCTTCGGAATTCCTTTGACTGTACTAAATTTCCACCCCCTTCTCGACCTCTCTCTTAACATTCACACACTTCGACCCCCCTTGATGAAATTCTGGTTACGCCACTGCAAAGAGCATTATGTGAATGATGATTAAACACATAGTCGGTGGGTGCCTTAAAAATATAATGTATTTTTCTTTTTGTTCAGAGGATCACAGCTACATGGATTGTAAGAGTGATCTCAAGACTTGCAGAAACTGTGCCCTGAGTAAAAGGGACTAAAATACCAAACACAACAGTCCGCATTCGTCCCTGGATGGCCAGTGTCCTGGGTACAAGAATTAGTTGGAGTTCCTAAATAGTAGAATCAACTATGGAGGAGGTGAGTATAGGAGCCTAAGTTACGTGCTGCCAAGAATACTCTAAAGACATTGCCTTACTACAGGATCCATATGCAATTAACGGTCGGGTAATTGATCTACCCATGGCAACAAGGATTGTCTGTTCCCAAGACAATCAAAAAGTAGATGTAGCTGTCTTAAACCTTCAGGCTAAATTGATTGTTCTCTATGAAGACTCGTACATGCTGATGTTGCTTGTGATTTTAAGGGATCTAAGCTTATACCTGTTCTCTATTTACAAACCACCAGGCGACGACATTGAATTCCATATCGATAAGATTGCGAACCAATTAAGAGTACAGAATGGAAAAAAGATTATCTTGTGTGGCGATTTTAACACCCATCACGAGCTTTGGGGATCAAAGCACCACGATGAGAGGGTACGTTGCTAGTCAATTTGTCGCAGTGTTCACAAATACTTTTTCTTTGAAATTGGTGAATGATTCGAATGCAATTCGTATCAAGGATATTTATCTTGAGACTTGAGAGGTTGCAAGACAATATCAGGTATGACTTTGAGAGTTTGGTGGAGGCTGCTCTCGATAGGTTGAGGCATTTGAAAGAATGCACAAAGCTGCATGGTAACTATGGGCATAATTCCACTCCCTGGTGGACGAGCGAACTCAATGAGAAGAGAAAGGTGTAACGACCACTCACGAGAAAGTTTCAGAGAACCAGGGACCAAGCTGAACGTTAGGCACTTAAGTCGAGTACTGTCGGGAGTCAAAAAGCAGTACTTCTGCACAAAGGTTTCAAGGGAGGATCCTTACTCCCAACCTTACAAATTTGCTACTTAGAAGGTAAAGTGCAAAAACGCAATTAATTGCATGAAAAAAATGATGTTTTTTTAACCACAGGTATTGAGGAGACGTGGTCTACTCTGTTGGCTACTCTCTTTAAGGAGGATTCCACGGATGATGATGAGGACGTGCACACGAGAATGAGGGAGTCATTGCAAGAAGACTTCATGAATCAGAACGATGCAACGCTTAGAAGTGATGAAGTTTTTGAGGCCATCAACATTTTCAAAAAGGGCAAGGCTCCCGGTCCCAAAAACATATACGAGACTTATGTTAACTATCTGAAGGATAGGGTGGCAGGCAATACCTGCATATTTAGAGTACTGACCCGCGGCTGCCCTTAGGGTTCGTGCAGTGGGCCTCTGCTATTCAACGTGGTCATGGATAGCGCACTGAGGATTGAATATAAAGAGGATTCCCAAATTCAGGCTTTCGCCGATGACTTTCAATCACTTTTTTGGGACACGTCCCGGCCTGCTCTAAAAACCACGGGTAAGGTGACCGTGGATAAGTTGTTTGAGTGGAGCAAAGTCAATAAGCTGAGATTTTGCTTAACAAAATCGACGGCAATCACCTTCGCCGCAAATAGGTATACAACCGTTGGACCTGGGGGTTAATCAGGAAGCTGCTGTGTTCAGATCCTTCGATTTCAGAGAGCACAGCAAGCACTGCGAGGTATATTTCAGAGGCGGTATTTACCTCTACCAGGTGACCCATGGGAAGACCACCCAGCGGTCAGGGGCAAATTAAACATAAAAAAGCAACTACGCAATGGAAATGGGGTATAGGTGTTTACTGACGGTTAGTTTTTCAGAAGGAGTGCCGGAGTGGCTTTTGTTGTGCTTAGGAACAGGGTCAATCGCATTACTGGAAAGGTGGATGCGTTTTCTCTGGTGCTCTTAGCAATTTGCTATTAACGCAATAACCAATCATAAAAACAATCATGGCCTTTGCTATTAAATCCGTAAAGTGATGAAACGGTATTTAACGAAAGTCACGTTTTCTTGGATAGTGACGCAAGTGACGTTTACTTGGATAAAGTCACACAGTGAGTGTGTAGGGAATGTAAGGGCTGACTTTCTCGCAAAGTCAGCAACCGATCTTCCAGAGAACAAGGAGATGAAGCCAACTAAGCTGGTGACTAAAAGGTGGTTAAATGAGGTGGCAACTCAAAGGTGGCAGGAGTCGTGGGAGGTGTGTGAGAAAGGTAAAGTTACTAAGAAATACTTTCCTATAGTTAAAAGTAGTTCCAACGCGAACTACTATTTGATGCAAATCCTAAGTGGACACGGTAAATTCCCACTTTACCTGTGCGACTTCGGGCATATTGCATCGCCCAAATGCATATGCGGTGCTCTGGAAGCCAACTCAGAGCACAATGTTCGTTACTGTCACAAGACGAACCATTTGATAAGAAGACCACTCCAAGCAGGTAGGCTTCTAAATCTGGATAAAGAAACGATCAACGAGTTGAGGAAAAAATTAACATGCGACTTTGAAAGTCTTTATGGTCTCAAACAGTCACCACGAAGTTTATATGGGAAGATAGACAAGAGACTTACGGACTTTGGCATCAAGTCTGATGATGGGCACCATTGCCTTTATGTCTTGTCAACCAAGAAATTATTTATTTTCCTAGTTCGGTACGTTGATGAGGGACTAGTTGCTGGGAAGCCAGAAAACGTGGTTGGAATCATCCTTTAATACTTCAAAAAGCGATGATCAGCTGGCTGACATTCTAACGAAGCAACTAGCGAACGAAATATTCGAGCGTCTTCGACGAATGCTAAACCAACGGGATTATACAGAAGTCTTCATCGAGGGTGAGTGTTGAAAAAAATAAAGCGATGCGGACTTCTAACTCAAATTGCATCTACCCTGTGTGGACTATCAGGCGTCTTTTTAACAATATTTCCGATTATTATATAACGTTAGCTACAGTTATCACAGCCGAAATCTTGTATATAACCGCATGGTGTTATTGATCAAGTGTGGTTTTACTAACCACGGTATCTGCAGGGCCGGATTAAGCCGACTTTCGCCCGGGGGCAATTTCCGAGTGGGCGCCCACTGGAACCTGAGGAGCGAAGGGGGAGTGTCAAACTTAGCATTTCGTTGTTCTGAGTGAAACCGCTTGGATGCCAATTGAAGTAGCGTGTTTGAAGCGTACCCTTGGGGGGGGACTAGGGGGTAGCTCCCCCCCCCCCCCAATAATTCGGAGAGTTGGCAAATCGAGGCCCACTTGGCCAAACGGCGAGGACCTTATTTGCATAGTATTCGTTATCTAAAAGACTGACTGACATTAGCGCGGCGGCCCGGCCGGGCCCGCGCAAAGGATTAGGTAGGGTACCTTGAGATAATAAAAATTCGGCACAAATGGAAACCTTACGTACATTTTGTAGTTCGGGTTTCAAAATACCAAACACTTATATCTTAATCCAAACCCTACAAAGTTGATTTCAAAATGTCAGGAAACGATTTTTTCGATGCGCTTTACGTTAACATAAGTATTATTTCTATCATGGAAAATCCAATTCTAGAAGTCAAAGAATTCGGTAAAAAGGCAAAGGTGGAAAACCGTAGAATGTCTCTCATTATTTCCTAAAAATATTTCTTTGCATAATAAAGATAATATATTTTTTACAATAAAAATACATTGATATATATTTTGTGTATACCACTTATCTGACTGTTGTCTGTTGACTCACTGAAACTGTATTACTTGTTACCGATCTTAATGTCCAATAACCGTAATTAACTTAACAATTACCTAATAAATATTGAATGCCCATTGAACACGCGATACATTTAAAAATTACATTAAAACGTTTAGGTTGAGCTCGGAATTAAATAAACCTTTTAGTTTTTAAATTATGATTTAAAGTTTACTTACATTTGCAAATCCAAATAACCAACAATTATATTATATATTTTTTTTGCTCGTTATGAGCCATTGTGACGGGTAGGACAATACAGTCCGCTCGTCCACTTGATTAATCAGGTGCGAGATATGTGTTAGGGCCACGCCAACGGGGGGATAATTGGGGATAGGGTTGGGACACCCGTGGCGGAAGTATGACAACCACCCGTTGGGGGATTAGTGGTCGTCCTCACACGGCCTTCCACAAACTCTGCCTCCCGGACGCCTGGGATTACAGGAGTGAGCCACTACTCCCGGCAATTATATTATATTATAACATTAACTGTTATAAAAAGTTTAATAAAAAACAATCAGAATACAACAAGGGCGACGAGTAGACGATTCCCAGATGACGTCTCAAACAGTAGGGAAGTATAACCTGAGGAGAGACGCGATTGCCGTGGATGGTGCTGGGTGTCGGAACATTATCGCCTCAACGCGAGTTTGCTCGTTGGAGTCGTTGCTGTTATGCTAGCCTATAATCAAAACGGGGCTACATTCTCCACCCCCCCAGTCACTTAAACTGACTTTTAAAAAAGACTTTCTCGCGCCAAAATAAAGTGTGTAACAATGCCATTATTCAAATTTCAAACGATTAAATTTTATACTTAGATGTTTTTTTGTTTTCCGAATTCGCTATGGCTATAACAAGATTTATTCAGCGCCCCTATTTGGATGACGCCCTGGGGCAATTTCCCCCTCTGCCCCCCCCCTTAATCCGGCCCTGGGTATCTGGTGTAGTCCACTAGCATTTAACTTTAATTTGTAGTTATTGTAAATATGTTAAGTTAATAATAAACCAGTATTCGTTCCTTTCAACTTTCGTCTCCGTCATTGAAGCTTTGCTGACTACTTCGTTGAATTGGAACTTCAACAGATGACATTCTACAGCTTTCTCATTGGCAAATTTGATCTACAATGTAGCAGCTAGTGGTGTAAAAATAATATTTCGCAAATTGTGAAAATGTTTTTAGAAAAAATTGTCCCCGGCGTGAATAACGAACTATACAAATTTGAATATTCTAGCTATTTTCGTTTAGGGAAAAAATTAACTTTTCGAGCAAAACACTCCATGCATAACGGCTACTCATTAGAATTAGTAATAAAAAGAACTCAAAGAAATAACTTGCAATAATCCACTGCTGCCATGGTTTTACACTTCATAGAAAAAATTTGTCTATATCAACATCTGGACTTTATCAAAACCAAACTCTAACTTTGTAATGAAATTTAGAATTTGATAGATTTAAGTTACTCCTACGAGTTCTTCGTGAAATCTTTACGCACCAGTTTTTACTTACCTGGTAAGTTCCCAGTTTTATATCTGGTCTTTGGTTCATTTTATTTCCGGAAACTGGAAATAATATTAATTAACGATTAAATTAGAAATTATTACAATTTACAGATTAAACAAAAGCACGAGCTAGAAGGTAATCTTGCCTATAAGTTTTAAATTTAAAACGTTGACAACTCAAATAATGGTGTAAAATCTCCAATATTCTTTTGGGCTCACCATTTTAATCCTTTTATAGAATTACAGGTAAAATATCGATATGTAATGGTTAAGATACACGAGGTTTAAAGTATGCTATAAATTTTAAAATTGGTTGATGCTGTGTGCACGGGTTACAAAAACAGAAGCTTAACCAAAAGTCCATGAAACGGGAACTTCGGCGAATAAAATTAGAAAACACTCACTTGGAACGTTGCCGACGTGTCCGCTGCTTTGATTTCGGCACTGAATATAATATATATTATACCTCAAATAATATAGATTATGCGCCTTGATAAACTAATTATTTATTCAAAATTCTAACTGTGTAGTGAGGTTGAACGGAACCCAATGGAAGGGTTACCCATTAACTAAGGTAAACAAGTAGATCAATCTTACGTGTTCTACGAGGGGCTGAAACAATATCGTAAAATCCCCTGATCTATACGAAATGTAGGCACTTCAATGCATTGTTTGGGCTAGTCTCGAATATTGACTAAACGTATATCTTATTTAATGTCTGTTTTAATGCTTGTGTAAATGTTCCATTAACTTCAGAAAAGTATTTACTCAACCAAAAACCATTTCCACAAAACGTTATTTCATTATCCACTTAAAATGGACTTTCGTCCTTAATATGATATACACTTTAATAATAATAATTAATATAATCAGCTAAGGTTATACCCAAGGAACCAAAAAGGCCTAACGTGTTGAAGTACCATATGAACGTGGTGGCTACAGAACACTTATTTTTACGGAAATGGAAAATAAAAGTTGGATCAATGTTTTATAATAGACCTTTAAATAAAAAACATTCATAACCGATTATAGAGTTTGTGATGTTGTGACTGAACAAATAATTGGTTTGTTTTTTTCTTTTTATACTGCCAAAGTTGAGAATTTTCTCTGCAGCATTTTTCAACAGAGGGAGGGGGGAGAGAGTCAAATGGGGGTTTATTAAAGCACCTATTTATTTGATCCAAATAGAGCGTTCTATAAAATCTGTGTGGTGTGCTTTCGCCCTTTTGAGTTCGAAGGAGGTAAATGTTTGGCCGGTTTTTCGTGTGTGATAAAAATATTTATCTGGCAAACCCGTAAGAAATTGAGAGCAGTCGATTTTTAGGAGTAGCGTGGTTGCTACCCTAGGCTTCGCTAATTTCCGGCTTTCCGCACCGTTTTTCTTATTTAAAATGATTTTTGTAATGAATGTATGATCGCAAATAAGCAAAATACCCAAATCCACGGGTTTAAAAAGAAACTTAGATTATTAAAATATTCTTAACCCCAAACATACTTCAACACCAAGGGTACCTCCTACAACTCCTTAAATTTACGTTTCTAAAATATTCATATAAAGACGGGACATAAGCCGAATTCTCTTAAACCAAAGAATAGTTAGTTAGTCCTACTGAACTAGCTCTATAGTTGGTATGAAAAGTTTGGCCAATTTTAGGCCGATTTTATAGAACGCTCTATTGATCAAAATCTGATAAAATTTATATGTTTTCAAATTGTGGTATAATTTATTTGATTAAAATTGCATCTGATATTGGATAGATGAAACAGCTTTCAAATAATTACTTGATCCAAATTATGAACTTATGTTGATATCAAAAAGGGATCACGGGTATGTCTTCTTGAAAATTATATTTAAAAGTATTTTGTGAAGTTAATTAGCTTTGGAATTATCAAGAATATTACGATTTTCAGAGTAACTTCAATTTAGTTTACCTAATTTTAATAAATGTCTTAAGATTATATAATTAAGCAAATGCAAAGCAAAATTCTTATTTCCATAAACAAAATTATTTTCGTAAATTATCTTCCAAATATTCGTAATTAAAAATTAGTATTCCAGTGCTACAACACCCGGCGGCGTGGGCGGGTCGGGGACCTTTCCGAGTCCGAGAATCCGAAGAGACTCGGCGCGATCGATATTTTTCCGGGTGCCGTTCCAAGCAAAGGACCAGGCGGACGGTTCAGACTCGGCGTCGGACAGGTTTGGGGTGGTGGGAGTATACGTGAGAGAGGGTAGTTTCTACGCGCCCCGTTCGATGGCGCTCGAGAATAACAAAAGAGCAAAATCAATACTTTTCTACACAAGAGTCGAAGACGGCGCGGAAACTTCTTTCGCGGCAAAATAATTAGACATCTAAAAATTAATTTAGTTTTAAGTTACTTATGTTGCTATTGTTAAACGGAGGTTTAAAATTAATTAATAAACATGAAAGGATTTTTTAATAAACTTAATTAATATTACATAATCCAATACAAGTTTTATTATATTTTTAAAAATATATAAATAATACACAAATTTAGGGTGTTGGTCCATTTGATCGAAAAATATGTGATCGACAGTCGATCATTATACGTTGAAATTGATCGAAATTCCATTTGATCGAATCCCATTTGTCATTTGTTTCATAAGATCGAACCTTCAAATGATCGAATTCAAAAGTATTTATAGTACCAGTTGGTATGTTTTTATTTTACCGAATGTCAATATGAAGTGCAGAAGGAATAATGATGGAATAATTCATTGCTTAAGTGCAGAAGGAATAATGATGGAATAATTCATTGCTTAAGTGCAGAAGGAATAATGATGGAATAATTCATTGCTTAAGTGCAGAAGGAATAATGATGGAATAATTCATTGCTTTAACTGTATTAAGCCACAAAGATGAAGAGATTTTTACTTTATACACTATATGATGGATTTTTTTATGACATCGACGATAACGGCCCGTTGTTTTTGATATATATAAATAGGGTCAGGTTAGGTTAGGTTAGGTTAGCTTGATGTACGCGTGCCATAGGCGCGTATGCACCGTTGTATACGAGGGGTCTGACCACGTTCACGGCCCTTCAATTGCTAAAAATTAGGTACAGAGTTCGTTTTTTTAATAGGTCTTTTTATTAATTATGTCCGAGAGAATATTTTGTTTTCTACGTCACTGCGCTCAGGTTTTTTTCTGTATATTATTTTTTTTTAGTACAGTTTAAAGAAATAATTATTATTCATAGAGTCTATTGTATCTCATTCTGAATAGATGTTGCGTTTTCGATTTACTCAAAAAAAAACTAGTAGTTTTAACCTACAGTAGCTTTCGATCAAATTTCGTTCGATCAAATGCAATTCGATCAAATGGAAATTCGATCAAATGGGACCCGTTCGATCATTTGGGAATCGATCATATAGACTCAAACCAAATTTAGTGCCTGTTTCGGTAAAAGATTGATTTTAACTGAAAGTGGCTTATTTAAGTTTATTTTTAAATTTGGCACGTTAATAAGTATTGGCTTTTCAATTTATGCGACACGTAATATTACTTCAAATCATAATGAATAAATAAATGAAAGCGCCGAAGAATGACGTAATAGAGAGTTTACTCCCGTTAAGAAAAGGAGAGGAAATAATATAATCAGCTAGGCTAATACCCTTGGAACCACGTTAGCCCTAAATCATCAAATAAACTTTTAAAGCCATTATTTCAGGTGGCCGGGTTACAATGCGTAGGAGGGTGGTGGCAAGCCCAGCATGACAACAGCTCCCGACACTTACTATTACCGCTAACCTTTACAAGTTTTTATGGAACGGGAAACCGAAGAGCTTGGGGGAAAACCTCTTTTCCCAGTAGGGAGAGAACTTGCAAACTCAACGCAGGAGGAGTTGTTCCGAGTTTTCACCCAGTGCCATAAGCTGGGATCGAGCCCGGCCCCTCTTGCTGCGAGGCGAAAGTGCTAACCCCTTCGACACCCCGCATTAAGTGTGAGTACAATGAGGCTATGCATACACTATTAGACCTTATCCTTCTGTTTTCAAGCTGAAGCCTAATCTCCATAATATTTGGTATTATTTTCATCGGTAGTAAATAAAATAACATTTTTTAATATAATTTATTTTCAGCAGTTTTAATTATTTCTGGAATTTTCAACTTCAATTGTTCGAAAGAACCTTATAATTTGTAATTACAATTATAAATATATCAACCTGTAAATTACGATGAAGTTTAAAAAAAATTCATTTCCTTTCTATTCGCTGTCATTTCTTTGCCGCTTAACGACATCACGCTAAATACTGATGGTTCAAAACCATGTGTATAATAATTGAAATATTATCAGTTAAATTAATAATTAGCAATATGCTCTAGAAAATATAAAGAGGAAGCACGTAGGAGTGTAGAATGTTCGCGATAACTAATAATAATAATAATAGTGTTTATTTGTTTGCTACAATAAAGAAAGATCTACAAGAATAACAGTTGGCCAAGTCACAGATGACTTTTACACCACTTTCAACCTTTAGGCAGGATTAGATAGGAAGGTTAAGTAAAAAGAAATATATGTATATTTATAGGATGGGGGGTACAATATTTTTTGCAACATTTTTTAAATGATTTAACGTCTTAACTTCATTGGTTATACAATTGTTAAATAACTTAACACCACTGTAAAATATTGATTTGAGTTTTTTAGCGGTTTTAACCCTACGCACAGTTAATACATTATTTCTTCTAGTATACGTTAGTTTGGCTTTGTTAAAGAGGAGATTATTCTAAATATAAGTAGTTATTGACTTAAAGATAAACACTATACAACAAAAATCGTAAATTTGATAAATATTTAGAATATTTAGCTTAATAAAAATAGGATTAGAATGAGCCAAATAATTTTCATGACTAATATATCTAATTATCCTTTTTTGTAAAATAAATAAGCGTTTCAAATTAGTTAGACTAGTAGTGCCCCATATTGATATGCAGAATGAAATGCGAGAATAGATCAAGGTATAATATAATTGTTTACAAATATTGGTTGTTAAAGCAGTTCTATTTTTACTCATCGTATAGATACTGTAGGAGATTTCTTTGGCGATTTTAGAGGTGTGCTCATTCCCATTTAACTGCTCATCAAATATTACTCCTTGATATTTATAACTCGTCACTCTTTTTAGATAAATATTATTTATAGAGATTTTATCATTAATTTATAAAAATTCTTATTTGAATTAGAAAAGATCATGTAGACCGATTTGTCAGTATTCAATTCTAGATCATTGTTTTTTAACCATATAAAAATATCATTTAATTTTAGGTTAAGGTTCCTAGTGATAATGTTAAGGTTATTACCGCCTTTAAGTCCTAAAGTATCGTCTGCGTACAGATAAAAAGTAGTCCTCCATTGAACTAGTCAGCATATCATTAATATATAGATTGAATAATATGGGCGATAAAACCGAGCCCTGTGGTACAGTACATTTGATTTGGACTTTACTAGATAAAACACCATTAGCTTTGATTTGATCTATTTTAAAGATATGAGGTTAGCCATGCCTTGGTGGGTCCTCGAATACCCATTAAATAAAGTTTATGTTATAAACGCTCATGGTTTACATAGTCGAAGCCTTTTTTTAAGTGTAAAAAAAACCCCTACAACGTAGTTACTATCGTCTAGATTATCTATAATTTTCTTATATACAGTATTTATAGCCAATTCCACACTACTGTTTGTTCTAAAACCAAATTGTTTGCTGGATATTATTTTGTATATTTCACAGAAATTAATCAAACGAGAATAAAAACATTTATCGAATAGTTTTTCAAAAATGGATAGAAGAGAGATAGATCTATAATTATCTGCAAGATTTTTATCACCACGTTTATATATTGGAATAATTACAGTATTTTTAAGCTTACTTGGGTAGTTACCAGTCGTAAAGGACAAGTTAATTAAGTGCGTGAGAAGTTTTTTTTATATATTGTTCGGCTAATTTAAAATTTTTGGGGAAATATCGTCTAAGCCTGGAGCCGAGTCGGAATTTAAGGTTGAGATTAATTTTCCCATTTCAGTTACATTGGTTAAAAATAGAGAATTGCTTATGTTTTTCACATTTTTAAATGAGTTATTTCTATTATTATTGTTTGATGGCAAATGGGAAATAAAAAAAGCGTTTAAATTTTCCGAACTTACATTTATAGGTTGGTTAATTTTCTTTAATTTTCCAATTAAGTTGTTTATAATTTTCCAAACCTTTTTAACGTTAGCTTTTTCATTATCTAATAGTTGTTTTTTAAAGTAACTATTTCTGGCATTTCTTATACAATTATTACATTGATTTCTTGCAGCTTTGTAATTAGTCAAGTTTAAATCATTTGGATTAGAGTCATATGTTTTTTTTTATTTATTTTTGGACCTAATCTGATTTAAAATTTCTGCAGTCATCCACCGCGACGAACTTTTATAGTGTTTAATTTTACGATAAGGAAAGTTTGGGTATTAAATATCAAAAAAAGCGTTTAGGAAGAGATCAAAGGCTGAGTCTATTTCATTACATTGATAGATATTGTTCCAATTTAATTTTTTTAAGGCTTCAATAAAATTGTCTACGTTTTTTTACTGAAATCTCTACATTTTTAATTGGTGTTTCAGAGATAGCTCCATCATATTTAATTGTTATAGCTGTATGGTCGGTAATCGACCAGTCTTTCTTAATTTTAATATCAATATTTAAGTTAGAGTAACAGTGATCTATAAGAGTTTGAGATTCAGCAGTTACACGAGTGGGGCCATATATTAGTTGATTTAAACCTAGGCTTGTATGTAAGTCTAGTAAAATATCAGTATTTGGGTTAGGATCTAGAAGATTAATATTATAATCACCAACTATAATTTTTTTGTCATTTATATTACCCAGATTTAGTAAAAAAAACTTCATATGCTTTAAAAAAATCAGAGAGATTTCCGGTACGATAAATTCCACAGAGATAAATATTATCAATTTTTATGCCGTAAGACTCAATATGTTCATTATTTACATTAACCCTATCAACAATCTCAAAGCCTATATTATTTCGGACGAAGAACACTACTCCTCCCCCCCTTCTATCTTTCCTTCCCCTACCAACAAAAGTATAGTTTTCAAGGAAATCCCCATAGTTATTTTTATACCAAGTTTCACTTAATATATACACGTCTATTTCTTCAGTACTAAAGGCCCTGCAGTTACCCACTAGGTTAAATAAATTAGCCGACGCACTTTTGATATTAAAATAAATAATATTTAACATAATATGGATTAATTAACATCGATATACATTAAACATTCCTTTTCTTTTACAACTTTTTCTGCTAGAAAATCATATTTCTATATTTCATTACCTATTATTATCTTTGTAGCTCCAGGGAGTTTAGTTTTTGCGAAAAGCCTTAATTGATATCTGGCCGTTTCCTGTTCAGGAGTGTAGTCATGGCTTAAATATATGTTCGTACCTTTAATTTAGTGCTTTTAGATAATAGTTTAAAATCATGCTGTAGTCCCATTCGACCGAAATCCCATTCGACCGAAGGCGGTTTTTGAGGTGTCCCATTCGACCGAATTCCGCCGAAACGTGTGGTTTTTATGTGTCCCATTCGACCGAACGATGCTATATAAATTGGCTTTTGCTATGTTTTCAATTTAGTTACTGAAGTCGTTTGCAATGGAGCGGATAGCTAATAAAGGAGGGTATTTATTTTTATCTTCACCTAGTCAAGAAAAGTAACTGAACCAAAACTGAAATAGTAAACTTAACCTAACCTAACCTAACCTAACCATGGATCTTCGATAGTACATACCTAATAAATAAAATACTAAATCACCCCGCCAATTGGGCTACATTTTAAAATTCTTTCGGTCGAATGGGATTTCGGTCGAATGGGAATAAACGAAAATCATAGTTTTCAGCTTTATAGACTACAGTCCTAACCTTGCCTTGATTAAAGGGACCTTTTCTATAGACTTGACTTTCCATGATTCTGGTTTCTATCTCTAATTTACTATAAAAAAAATTACCAATTTTTTCAGTTAAAGCTAAACGGGATTCAGTTTCAATATCAGGTAGACCCTTAATTAATACATTATTGCGCCTTAAAGTTACATCTTGTTTTTCTAGTCTTAGCCTTTGTTTCTCTAATTTTTCTTCGTAGTGTTTAAATCTATTATTAGTCAACGCTTCTAGAGTAGTGACATCTTATCTAATATCCATTATATCATTTGTTACGTCGGTAAGTTTATTTTCAATCGCATTTAGTTTAGTATTGGTATTATCTAGTCTATCAGTAGTTTCATTAAGAGTTTTAATTTGATCTTTTTGTGAATCTTGTACCTTCTTTATTTTCGCAATAATCGCGTCAAGTCCCGATGCGGTTGTTTGTCGAGTTTCTGTAGGCATACTGCCGTGTAGGTGTGTAAAACCCCAGACAGAGTGATAAGAGAAAAAAAAAATTAAAAAATATCACCTAGAATTTAGAAAGGATTTATCAACGATTGTTTTGACGTGACGATTCCCCCGCGCTCTGCCTGGGTCGTGAACTTCTCAGGTCGGTGTCGCTTGTAGATATAGTTTCTTGGTCGTATTGTTTTTTATCTATCCAAGTAGAGGACGAAAAAACCACTGCTGATAAGAGACCGCGCATTTCTTTAATTGGGGACGCCCGCTGTCTACCCGCCTACACATTTCACGTACACGTTTTCTTCAGCTTAAGTCGCTTAACCTGATCACCCGTATTCTGCGCTTAAGGTAAGTTGAACGTCATCTTGACTAAGCGCTTTCATTGGGCGGAACGCTGACGACCCTCGCGTTTCACCCCTCTTGAGTAAGCGACCTGATTAGCGGGATCAGATAGAGTTCGAGTGAAGTAAATCACAACTTCCGTCATGTTTTCCATAGACTCTCAACAGTACTCAAAATTTGAAATTTATTTAGTCTTCCCCATTATTTCCCAAAATGCCTCTTGCTGATGCTGTTGCAGAATTAGGCTTAGCGGATAAAGAAATTTATAGGAGGCAGCGAAGAGATCCGTTCGAACTTCCGAATAGAGAGTTTTTAGCACAATATCGAGTGCCGAAAGACGATGTAAGTAACTTGTGCGAAATAATAAAGAATTGGACAAGCAGTATGTTGAACAGGATGTTCTAGCTGATCTGATGTTTTATGGCTCTGGTTTGTTTCAACGAATAGTAGCAAGTAGCTACGAAAAAGGGATGAGCCAACCATCTGTCAGTATGGCAACAGGAAGAGTAACTGAAGCCATTATAGCTAGAATGTGTGCATTTCCCACACAACCATAGTACGCTGACGAAACCAAGGTACGTGCAAATGACTTTTTTCAACATATAATACACTAATTCTGAGTTTTACTTTTCACACGTTCTTGGATCGTTGAACTGTACACATGTCAATTATTCCATCAATGTACAAATAGCCTGCGATAATCATCTGAAAATTACCAACCTTGTTGCTGGCTGGCCAGGCTGCATCCATGAATCATTTATATGGAAGGCCACCACCCGTCTCACCGGTCCCACCCGTTCCTCCCGCGAGTATACAGCGGAAGACCACCATCATTCCTAGTAGCCGTGAGGGATCCTGTCAATTAATTTTCTATAGCAGTGTGTAGCGGGCCATCACGGACGTGTTTGGCTATAATAATTTAACCACGGCGAAAATAACAAGACTTGTTTATTTGAACATAATAACGAAGTTTATTTACAAAAAAAGGAGTGACTTCTCTCTTCAAAATCTCGTCCAAAATTAGCCCAAGCCTCAAAAATGTGTCCTTCTTAGAGGCGGGGGGGCTGAAAAATATTCCCTTTCACTATATTTGGCAACAATACCTTTTACCAAGAAAAATGGGTATTCTTCGGCTACGGGGTTACTAAGTGGGGTTGGGCAGCTGTATGGTTAAAGGATTATCATTGTTGATAGGCGTGAAGTTTTAGGGGAGAGTTAGTGGGCGTCCGTTGTGGTCCGGAGTTGCTCATCACAAGTGCTATTCAACCAGTGGCTCTTAGACCGTGGAGAACGCGGTTTACAGTTGGTCAAGAGCCGCGATGCGCTAGCCTTCTCGTGAATTATTTCATTATCCGACACCTACTTAAGAGTACTTATCTGTTTTATTTTACTGCTTACTGGCTTTGTCGGTTCGAATTCAAACATTTATCTTCCCCTTTTTGAAATCATTTAAAATTTTCCCGAATCAAGTACTCGCCACATCATTCCGAGACGCTGCTCGATAAAAGTTTGTGCGTAGTTTGTAAACAAAACATTTTATAAATAATAATCGGAAATAAAAAGTAGTTCAGTTTCCCTTGTGGAAAACTACACTATTGAATTATGGAAGCTAGCAGTGCTAAAAAGACTTTCGTCGGATTGCAGTAGTTGCGGAAGTAAAATACTACAAGTATGGACCGGTTTGATAACTTCCTTTGTTAACTTCTGTTAAAATACGTCCTCGATCTCATGTTAGCCGACAGAACGTCACAAAATATTCCTCTTAAATTAGCCTGTCCGCAAGAATAACGGTTACCCGAAGTCCATTGGTGTATAGATAAGACCTTCGCAGACACCGCAATGCAGCGACCTCGACATCTAGGGGCCACAAATAGTAAGAGCTGAATAATAACTATCCTTTCATTCACCATTTCCTAACAACAAGTATTTGCGTTTTATAAACGTTCAGCAAAAGGGTTTTGCGGGCGGTTCATGATATCTATCTACGCCACTGAAGTATCTACGACGTTTCTAAAATTGATATTAGGACTTTTTAGGTTCTGGCAATAACAATGGACAACGCATCAAATAATGATACCTTTAGCCATGAGCTTGAGAAACAGAGTAGAGACATTGGAATCCGGTACAGCTCGGGCTCTCGAATACGATGCTTTGCGCATATTCTGAATCTTTCGGTGCAAGACCTCCTTAAAAAACTCAAGTCGTAACCACGTTGCGACACGGAAGAGCAGTATTTAGAATTGCCCGAAGATATTAATGCTCCGGCAGATATCAACGTTGGTAACGCAGTTACAAAGGTAATTAAATGAATTTGAATAGAATGTTGTAACACGCGAGGCAGAGGCGTAGCCCGGATATTCTGTTGGCAGGGGCACATAGCTGATTGATCTTGTTTCGGTGGGAGGGGGACACGCTACCGATTTTATTTTCGTATTAATGGAGAGATTTGAACTCTAACACATTTCATAATGGCGCGGACCGCTTGTGCTCTCTCCCTAGTTATTCCACTGACTTAAGGGTATAAGAACGGATTCAATTGAAAGGTTTAACGGTGTTATGCAGGGTCGCCGAGAACGGGCCCCTGTCAAACAATACTTTCGGGCCTCAAAAGCTACCTTATTTTTCTAAATAACCATGGTTCGCGGGATAACTACAGTATAAGGGCTCAAATGCGGGCCCCCAAAGGTTGTACGGGCCCCGGTAATTTGTACCGGCTTCCCCTTCTCGTGTCTTACCTGGTGTCCTCTTCAAACGAAATTAGTGAGACCTAGTTCACCCGGGTCTTTAAACTTGTTCTGACATCGGTCGCAGTTAAAATCAATATTGTACTATATGAAATGAGCCTAAGTGAGCTAGGATAATTTGCTTGATTATTTCAGATTAGGTCTATCGTCACGAAAATTCAGTTGTCAGTCCAACGGGAAAAGGCACTGTCAGACCTCAATGTCCCTCTCGGTCTTTCGGACCTAAAAGTTATCATCGACGTGAAAACCAGGTGGAATTCCACTTACGCGATGCTGGCCAGAGCCTTATATTTGAAACAGGTTTTGCTAATAACATTATCAAGAATCGAACGCTCTGTGTAGTTTCTCTAAATGCTAACTGTTCAAGTTATTGCAGTCTTTAGAATCAATGACGACGACAGATAAAGACTTGAGAGTACTAGAATTGTCGGAGGTGGAGTGGGATATCTTGAAAATACTAATGGATCTTTTAAAGGTTTTAAATATACATTGTAGCATATTTACATACTTCTGTAATTTTATAAACACGTAATTTTTCCAGTAGTTTGATGTTGCATCCACTTTGCTTACCTCCGCAACATATCCTACCATCTCAATGGTAATGCCGGCTTACCATTGGCTACTCAGCAAATTACATAAAGGCGACCGTGACCATATTTTTGAAGATGCCTGCTCTGCTGCGAGAGAAAAGGTATCGATTTACAAGGAAGCCTCAGATATCGAAGCTTTTTGGGTAGCAATTGGTAGGAAAATATACTTTCACCAACACCGTTGCTAATCGCCAATTACATTTCCTTGTGGTCTGCATTCTACAGGATTTTAACTAAAAAATGGACCAGGGTGAATATCCTAATGTATTTTAGCGACTATTTGGAAATTTTAGGGTGTTATAGAGCGCTCAGGGGTTCAACCGACTATGAAGATGTCAATGACCTTCACCAATGTCTTCAATATTCCCCCTTATCCATTTTTTAGAAAACACTATGGTTTATTTCCTATTTGTACATTAAAAGCCCACTCAACAACGTGGAAAAATTACCACTTAAAAGTCCCTTAAATAGTAATCTTTTGTGAATAAAAGTAAACAAATCAAAGTTATCCAATGCGGCCCTTAACCACTACCCCCGTCTATCGTAAACTAGAAACTTTCCTATAAGTGTTTATAGTTAAAATCAATTTTGGAAGGGCCTAAATTTTATTCATAAGTTTCCAGTCACAAATTTCGAATTTTTCCACTTTACGGACCGATTGCAAAACGTTGGGTTTTTCCACCGATTTGACGAAATTATTCGACATAAGAGAAGTAGGTGTTGCAATTTGTGGAAAAACCCCGCGTTTGGGAATCAGTCGGTAACGAGGTGAAATGCGAAATTCGCGACTGCCAAATGGACGAAAAATTTGTCTGTCTTTCGCGACACACTATACTAGAATTTAGGCGCTTCTACAGCCTATTTCCACTACAGTCGCTTAAGAGCAAACACAAAATTCCTCTGGCACCAAAAGACGCTCCAGAAAATCTATAATGGGCTTTTGAACTAAGTATTCGTATGTTTTTGTACGCGGCTCTGGACCCAACTTAGAAAATGGATTTTGTAGAAAAGCACTATGGGAAACCAACTGTGAAAAAAATTAAATCTATGGTTTTGAACGTTTTCAATACATTTTATGAAAAAGGTCCGATACCAACAACAGTAGTTGAAGACACTGAAGGAATTTTCGCGTTTTTTCCAAAGCGATCAGCTAGGCTGGCGCGTGGTTCTCAACTTCTGAAGTTCTTCAAAGACGATTTACAACCACCTAGAACAAATATATTAGAATGGTGGAAGGTACGTATTGAACTACTAGTGAAAGATTGTGCAAAGTACATTTAATTTTGTTTACCCCAATATCCCTGTCCTTCAAGTGTGTAGTCCAGCATATATTAAAAGCGCATATATACAGCAAGTTTCGGAGACGCTACGCCGCAAAGTTGCGATTGTTATGATATTTCAGTCGGTTGGTTAGTAATTTGTACTCGAGAGGCGGTCAACGCGCTTCTCCTTAAAACGTTCAAAAAGCTAATAATTTCGCCGGAATAATATAACAAGCTCAATTGCGTAATAGATCTTTTTAATAGTGAAATGGCCTGGTTTTGATGTAATTCTTACGTCACTGTCTTTAGCTTTTACCAGCTTGCTAGCGCGCGCTCTAGTCACGAAGAACTTTCGATTCTTTAGCGCGCATGCAAATATCTCGTGCCTTTCTATAAAGCTTAGCCTCGAGAAGTAAGAACTGCATTCTATAGGCCAAAACTATTCGCTCGTTTTGGGACGAAAGGAGTAACCCTTTTACCCCAAACTACAAACTTCTTCCATACAATAACAACCAAACTGCATTTTGAAGTTGCCCGCTATTTACAAAAAGTTACTCCAAAACTAGCGAATAGTTTTCGCCTAATATCTCTACTTTTTATTCTATTTTATAGAAAAACCTTGTTAAGCGTTTTGGAATGGGCGCTAAGTCAGCTTTACTTTTACGTTGACAAATACCATGTATACATTAAATTAATAATGTTAATCTGTCATAATCTCTAACGTAAAGGACCGAATTGGGTAGGGTTTATCTAGTGATCTTAAAAATACGCAAACTGCATATAGGCCTCGCGATCGCAAATTGTGTAATTAGGGATTGCAATCCAGCAGGGTTTTCAATCCAGCTGGATCCAACGCGGATCCAGCAATTTATATTTTTATAAAGTTTTTTAAAGGCGATGCTAGCGTCACCTGGCTGTCGTACTGTACTAAATAGCGTGACAAATTTAAACTTATCCTGTTATTACTCCATGGTATGGCTATGATATTATTTATTTGCAATTAGTATACGTGGCAGTCATTGTCTCAGCAGTAAAGATCGGTGTTCCTAAAAAGCCACCTTTTTAATTTTGTCCAGGGCAGCGGATAATACTGGAAAATATTGGTTAATAATGGATTATAAATAAATAATAGATATAGTAAATAATATAGAATGAATCACGTTAATGAGTTCATAAAAACGTAAAGGAAGACGGACTTTTCCCAAAGTTGTGTTTATATATATTGTTGCAACATAATTTACCGTAACCCGAAGCAGCCGGCCCGTCCCAAAAGTAAAATAAAATAGGAGCATACAGAACACAAAACATCAACCCATGTCTGAACACAAACACACAGTACACAAAACATTACAAAAACACGAATTCAAATACAAACGTTCAAAAGATCGTTTAAACTAACAAGTAAATCAAAACCGTCGTTACGGTGGGCGTTAACGTTAAAAAATATATCAGATGTTACTAGGAGTTTAGCCGTTACATCGGTTTTGCCCCGATGAACCTTTTCCAAAGTTCATGAAAATGCCAACGCGCTGAATACATTTTGTCAACAGACACACTTAAAAAATTGTAAAACCGCTCCTAGGGAACTCTCTTATGGTAAAGTCTTGTTAGAAGTAGGGGTTATAAAATATTAGTCTTGAAGTATTTTAAAGGATTAAATCAATCACGGTTGTATAATTTGTAACGCACGTCGCTTGGGGGTATCTATCAAAGCGGGAACGTTCACTTTTGTGCCATTCCGGCCGCGCGAATCGCGATTCAAGTGCCAATTATTGAAAAGTTATTTACTTGCTGGATCCATCAAACCGAAAAATGCGCTGGATCCAGCTGGATTGCTGGATGAGGGATAAAGCAATTGCAATCCCTATGTGTAATGCAGGATCGTCAGCTATCTAGTAATTCGTATATACATAGTCTATAGACTGTATAGTCTTTGTATAGACGGATGTTAACAAAATGACGAATTTCCGCTACAACCCGAGGGAACGCGTACCAGCGACCACTGCTATGCACCGATATTCTTGGAAACCTAAATTTGTTCTCAGTACAATATATTTCAAATAAGTTTATTGGCTTAGATGCCATAAAGATAAATCGGTAATTATAGTAAATTTATTCTAGGCAAACGAAATAAATGAGCCGGCAGTTGCACAAATGGCCCGAGATTATCTCGCGATACCAGCGACATCCGTACCATCCGAGAGAGTTTTCTCTGCTGGTACTGATTTAGTAACACCGAAAAGAGGAAGTTTACAAGCGGAAACTATCACGGCTATAATGTCTTTGAAGCTTTGGTGGAGAAATGAAGATACGAGATAAATTTACAACCGGACGTTTCATGGACTTACAATTACATCGACAATTAAACACAAAGATAAATCTAGTTCTGAAAAAAACGTTTCTAGTGTCGTTATTATGAGTTTCCGTTAACAATTAAATAACCGCCAATTAAACAGTTATGGTCCCTTCCAATTAAAGACTTGTTTCTAGCACAGCAATCGTGCTATGCTGTGAAAGTAAAAAATACGAATACCACCAATGGTCAAGAATGTGAACTTTGAAAACGCTATCAAGTTAAAAGACCAAAAATGAAACAGGGGTGAAAACTAAGTTTTATTCGGGAAAATACGCTGTTCTTCGGCCGACAGGGATTCACTACTAACCGACAAATCTTTCCCGAATACGTTTTCCTTAGTTCTTTGGACTTTTTTCGCGTCTTAGAGTGCTACGCTGTTAAAAAGTACCGTTGAGCTACTGGAAGAAAACTATTGGGAAATTTCCAGTAACAAAACGTTATTACCGCAGTTTATAGCAAAACTACCACACTTTCAATATTACCATTGAATTTACGGTAGTTTCACTTTAATGTTACAGAAAATTTCCTTTTAATTTTTGCTAGCAATTTAACCAGGGGGAGGGAGAGGGGCAAAAGTCACATAAATGTAAGGTTAGTATGGTACACTCGCTCGCCCAGAAGTACTTTTTACAGAGCAAAGCTCATGAAAAGGGGGCAGTTGCTCAGTTTCCCCCTTCCGGTCACCCATGTTAGGGAATTTCGTTCTTTTTTTTTGCTATTTGAACGCGTTAACCCTCAACGATAAGCTCTTAATACAGTGGTTAACCACAGCTTCCGCGAATAATCGCCAAATGAGGTTCATAATCAAAAGACGCAGTTAATTTATTACAGATTCCGACCTCTAAGCAATATTTTGATTATATGTTAATACGTTTTTTCGAAGTTGCACTTATCAAAAGTTAGGAATTAATCTCTGCGATTAAGAACACGACGTTGGTTGACAAAACGTTTAAAAAATATTCATTTTACAAACGTGATTAACCGCAAAAGAAGGTAAAGATAAGCAGTCCAAATGTTTTTTATGATATATTTGTTTGGAATTTATATTTCAAAGAGATTGATTGCTAAATAACAAAATTATCTTTTCCCTTATTGCAATGGGACAAAAATATTTAAAAATAACCACTTTTTACAATTAATCACAAATAACCGAAATTCGGTGGATAGCGGTTGGATAATGCCGAGCCCTAATTCCACCAGGGAGTATACAGCCAAAGGCAAGGTGGGGGTGACGATGAAGGGTAAATACTTAGGTGGCGAAGGCGTAAAGGCGGGGTGAACTAGCAATGCTATGTTTAAGAAAAGAGTGACGCAATACTTTGGTGGTGAACAGCCAAAGGCAGGGGTGATGAAGAGGGCTAAATACTGGGGTGGTGAACAGTCAAAGGCAGCGATGATGATGAAGGGTAAATACTTACGTGGTGTACAGCCAAAGGCAGGGGTGATGATGAAGGGTAAATGCTGGGGTGGTGAACAGTCAAAGGCAGGAATGATGAAGGGTAAACACTTAGGTGGTGTACAGCCAAAGGCAGGGGTGATGATGAAGGGTAAATACTTACGTGGTGTACAGCCAAAGGCAGGGGTGATGGTGAATTTGTAAATACTTAGGTGGTGAACAGTCAAAGGCAGGAATGATGATACTTAGGTGGTGAACAGCCAAAGGCAGGGGTGATGATGAAGGGTAAATACATAGGTGGTATATACATTAGGTATAGTGGAAGGCCGCCACCCGGCGGTGAACAGCCAAGCCAACTCCGCTGGTAGTGAACTATCAATGAAGGGTTCGTGACGCAATACTTAATGTACCCAAAATTGGACCGCAAGGTATTTTTTCTTTTTACAATAAAGTTAATAGGTCCAGTTTAGGGTACTTTTGGTCCAACAAAGGGACTGTAATGGTGACTTTGGTCGCTTTTAGGATACTTTTGGTCCATTTTGATCCATTTTTGGTTAAATCAGAAAAGCAGTTGGAAAAACGAAGCTCTTAAGCTTTCATTTTACCACTCCTACACCACAATATCTACAGGGTGTCTCAATTTGCTCGATCAGGCCATTTTTCTCAAAATGTATTTATGCTAGGGTTCTGAAATGTTCAGGGTTTATTTGTTAGGTATGGAAGGCTTTGGTTACTAAATCGAACGATTTTGTGCCGTTTTGGAAAATTTAGTTTTTCACCGGTAGGTGTCACGCAAAATGTTTCAATAGAAAAGTTGTAGGGCATAGTCGAAAGTGTAAAAATAATTTTGGTTCGGTTGAAAAAGACCTATTTTTCACTGAGTTTGGAGGTCGGGGGAAAAACAAGTTGTACTACCAGGCAATAGCCTTTAACGAATTGTAGGTAACATGCATTTCAGTTATAAGATTTCAAAAAATAAACAAATAATAATTAGCCCAAGTGACAAATGTTTTTTAATGACTTCTACAAAATGTTTTCAAAAATGCCTCCTTCTGATGCAATGCACAAATATGCACGATGTTGCATATTGCGAAATGCTCCCCGAACCACTTCTGGAGTCACCCGGCGACATGCTTCGATGATTCTTTGTCGTAAATCTTCAACGCTCGTCACAGGTGTTTGGTATACGTAGTCCTTTACGAATCCCCAAAGAAAAAAGTCGAGTGGTGTTGGATCAGGGGATCTTGCAGGCCAACGAACAGAACCAGTTCTTCCGATCCATCTTCCAGGAAACTCGTCGTTTAGATATGCAACCACGTCACGATATTGGTGAGGTGGCGCCCCATCTTGCTGGAACCAGATGCGTCTGTACTCGGGTAGAGGAATGTCGTCCAACACGTTGGATATTTCATTTTGAAGGAACTCCAAGTAGTTTTGACCGTTCAGACGATTTGGCAGGAAGAACGGGGAAATAATTCTGTCACCTAACAGACCAGCCCACACATTTAAGCGAAACTGCACTTGGTGGCGGTGAGGAAATCCTCAGTGTGGATTCTCGTAGTCCCACATGTTGGTTTTGACGGTTGAAAGGCCCATCTCTTCCGATTAAACATTCGTCGGACATCAGTAGTTGATCGTGAAAATCCTGGTGTGCGTCAGCCATGAGGCAAAACCAATTGCAGAAGTCGAGTCGGTGCTGTCTATCACCGTCATGCAGTCCTTGGTGAAGTGTCACTCGATAAGGATGAAAATGGGTGTCTTTTGAGTGTTCTCCAAACGTATTTTCGATCCAACCCTAAGTCAAAGCTGGCAGTCCTGACGCTCGCTCGAGGATAGGCGACGAAGTAGGCAACTATGGTGTTTTCCATGTCGATGTCCTGGAGACCACGACCACTCTAAGAACCGTCGTATGACTTGGTCTGCAATTGGGAATTCTTCGTCTAAATAACTGACTTACTAGAGTAGCATTACGACGACCTTCTCCGTAAAATAATTCTAGCGTATGAGCGCAATGATCTCGAGTGTAAAGAGGCATACTGGACAACAATCGGCCAAGCTGAGATAATGTTTTAACTTTGAAATGTAAACGCTTTAAATACTACTCGGACAATTGATATTTCACGTTAAAAAACAACAAAAGCAAAATAAGCGTAATTTTTGGTCTACATATCTTTGTTTGATGATCTTACTCGTAACCACGTTGAAATGGAAGACGCGGTCTTTGTCTACTTTGTCTAATTAGGTGTTGAACGTAATAATTTTCTTTAACAATAACTTTTTGCAGATCTGATTATTAACTACATAGCTGAAAGCATAAATTCCCTAAAATAAATGTACATGTGTGTTGTGATTATGTACGATTGTTTACGTTAAAGGCTATTGCCTGCTAGTACAACTTGTTTTTTCCCCCCGACCTCCGAACTCAGTGAAAAATAGGTCTTTTTCAACCGAACCAAAATTATTTTTACACTTTCGACTATGCCCTACAACTTTTCTATTGAAACATTTTGCGTGACACCTACCGGTGAAAAACTAAATTTTCCAAAACGGCACAAAATCGTTCGATTTAGTAACCAAAGCCTTCCATACCTAACAGATAAACCCTGAAAATTTCAGAACCCTAGCATAAATACATTTTGAGAAATATGGCCTGATCGAGCAAATTGAGACACCCTGTATAATTCCAAGCAATGCTTTTTCCCTGTTACTATGATCTTCCAATCCTCTCTATAATTTAGTGGATAAAAGGTTATATCAAATTAATGTGAAAAAAATGGATTAATTTTGTGGAATAAGTAAACGTTATCTGAAACACTCCGGTAAAACGGTATATATTATTCCTTGCGAGGATAGAGTTAACTACGATATAAGAAATAAACATTATTTTAATTTGCAAATTAAATTAAATTAATTTCGCCAGTATTATTTAATGGCAAAGAGGCTACCAAGAGGCTGTGTGATTCTCTGTTACAGTGTTTCCATTATTACTAATTCTTGTGCAATGTTATAGTATAAATAGCCGAGAAATCCTGAAAAAAAACATTCAAACGCATTCAAAGATGAAACCAACAAGCTATACGTAAGTATATTTTCATTTAGAGATTATATTTTCCGAAAACGTACTTAACAATAAAAAATCTATTGTTATTGACTTCGAATTTCTGAATGGTTGTAACGGAGAGATAGTGATTAAAGAGTCACGGTGACTTTGGTCGCTCTTAGGGTACTTTTGGTCCATTTTTGGTAGAAACACAGTTGGAAAAACGAAGAGCCATAATTTTACCACTCCCCCAACCCAATTATCATTTCGCTTAAAAGACTTCACGCAAAGGGAACACGATAAATTTATATTACCGTGCATATAATTAACATGGCAAACTAAACTTGGCTTATGGTTGAAAACAGCAGAGAAAATTGTACAGGAAAACGTCTAGAGGTCGAATGTGTCCTTAACATTACATTCTGACCCTTTTTATACTGTCCAGTAACCTATTACAACATGATGCAATTTTTGGATACATAGTTTTCCTAAACTCTCATTGGTTTAAGCTTACGTTTCCTAAACTTTGACATGGTCAGTGAGTCTCCGAAAAACTGGCATAAAGTGTCGCAACACAGTGGAGTTAGATCCCCGATTTCCCCAAGTAGTCCATGTTGTGCAATTTACCGTTGAAAATAGTATTTCCCATTAAAAATAACAAAAACGATCTTGAAATACCCCGATTTATATACTATAAAATAATTCTTATATTTCATGTACAGAATATGTATATAAAATAACTCTTATATTTCACGTACAGAATATGTATATAAAATAATTCTTGTATTTAAAAAAATTAGCGTAACAATATTTTTTTTGTAAATTTGGAAATAACATTTTATTCACTCCGAAATCGCACGTGTGATGTTAGTTGATTGACATGTTTTCGAAGAATGAGATAACGTACAAACACAACACAACAAACACAAACACAATAGACTTAACAAAAACCAACTCAACACCCACAACCGTCATAACATAAACTCAACACATAAACAATACAATAACGAAATATCCAATCAAACTGAGATAAAACCGTCACGACGGTGATCGTTAAAGAAAAACACCATCCAAACCCAACCGCAAATTAATCCGTTTAAGAGATTTCGAGAAACTCCATATAACCTAGAATTGCAATTACGTTGCTTAATTTTAATGCTAAGTAAGGTTTTTGGGCATCGTATACGTACTCCCTCAACTTCCTACATTGGAAACACGCGAGGTTATAGAGACTACTAGTCGAGAAGTCAGCCTTACAGGCGGGCCCTCAGCTAGTTGTGTGTTTCGAGGCACTCCACCCCAGTACGCCCGCAACCCCTTTTTCCAATGGAATAATTTCCGTGAAACCCTTTCCCCCATAGTCAAACCACCACAGTAAGGCACCCTCCCTCGTTTTCCCATGTGATAATTACCCTTTTCCCCATAGCAGAGTCACCCCAGTACGGCCCTTCCTCCCCCTTTTTATCATTTGATAATTACCGGGGAACCCTCTCCCCATATTTCCCATGTGATAATTACCGATACTCCCCCTTTTCCCGATATTTAAATTACCGTGGTACCCAGCTCCCCCTTTCCCCATGTGATAATTACCGTGGTACCCACCACCCCTCTTTCCCCATGTGATAATTACCGGGGAACCCTCTCCCCATTTTTCCCATGTGATAATTACCGTTCCTCCCCCTTTCCCCATGTGATATTTACCGTGGTACCCACCTCCCCTTTTTCTCATGTGATTATTACCATTCCTCCCCTTTTTCCCCATGTTATCATTACCATGGTACCCACTTCCCCCTTTTCCCATGTGATAATTACCGTGGTACCCACCTCCCCCTTTTCCCCATGTGATAATTACCCTTTTCCCCATAGTAGAGCCACCCCAGTAAGGCCCTTCCTTCCGCTTTTCCCATGTGATAATTACCGTGGTAACTTCTCCCGCTTTTCCCCATGTGAAAATTTCCGTAGAGCTCTCCTCCCCCTTTCCAATAAACGCGAATCGTAGCGTACGTAAAAAATTCCACGCGACGCTCGCGCCCGTAACGTGAGCGCGAAAAGCTTCAGAAAACCGAGAAATAAATCTCCAAAATCGGTTGACGAACCGACCTACCTACCACCAAACCAACAGCTTTTAATTATATAGATATGCGAATTTATCTCTGGCATTTTTCAAAGCCGTTCTAATATGACCCAAAGTTACAAATAAGTGTGACACTTATCGGTGAAATACGCTATGCTTACAAAGTATGACCTGAAGTAAGAAATATGTGTGACACTTAACGGAGCAGTACGCGATGCTTGCCACGTATGACCAGAAGTAACAAATAAGTGTCACCAGAAAGACACTGATCGAAGGAATCTTCGATGCTTTCAAAGTATGACTAAAAATAACAAATAAGTGTAAATACAATTATGTGTGGCCGTGGATATATATTGGTTGTGATACCGGCGTTGCAGGTTGCTGTGAATAGCTCAAACAAACTCAACACATTAGAAGGATTGTGGGTATTCTGACCGTCGTAGGTCTTGTTCCTACCGGAGCTTAATTGCTTCTCACCGAATGAATTTTTCTACATAAATATAGTAAAAACTAACGTGATTCGTGCCATTCGGAAATTAAAACCTTCGACAACTTGCCGCATTGACGGTATACCTTATTTTATGTTAAAGGGTTACATGTGTAGTGTCTTACGATATATTAATAAATGAAACTTCTTGATTCGGTTAGCTTAAGAAATTTATTGCCTTCCGTTACAAATGTTAGGCCCGAACTCCCTTTTTCTACTTTTTAAAAACCCAACACATGTTTCGTGTTCCTCGCGCGTGTCCTATTTTTTAATTTTAAATCAGAGGATATTACAACATGGACCTTCTATTAGCTCAACTTAACGAATTAATTTTAAACCTTCATGTTCGTAAAATTCAAAAACCTGCCTATCTCTAGTTCTCTACATGTAAAAATGTTTTAGTAACCGATTTAAATAAGAATTACAAGAATCTCATGAAATTACAAGTTGTTATTTTTTTTATCAAGATTAATATTAATATTATCTTGGAGTAACATTATTTAAATATTATTTTTTTTTGGATATTCTCATTAACTTAAAAGAAATCGGTTTATGAAGATCTCTGATGTTAAATTTCTATGTTATCCCAGAGTTAGGAATCGTTAATTTGATAATTTTAAGGTTTAAAAATTTTCCTAAAGTATAAAATTACTAATTTATTAAAATTAGTTAATTAAGTCAAAGTTATTTTATATTTTTAAAATTTTAACTACAAATGTTTAAATTGATGTACAAATATTGAAATTTCAAGTTTAATGTTAAATTTTAACATTAATTACGAGCTATGATAATGTTTTCTGATATTTTGTAAGGGAAAATATTTTTTAGCAACTGTTTAAAAAGTCTGTTAAAATACCAGAATTAAAAGATAAATTGGTAGAATAGACCGTAAATTTAATAAAACTAAAATGGCTGTACTTCGACAAAATATGCCATCAAGGCGGTAAAAGATTTGAATGAAGACTTACATTTTAAATTTATATTTCAAAGCACGCGCAGTGGACGGCGAATTGAGCGCGAGCCAAAAAAAACAGCTAGAAATAAAACAGAAAAGCTGAAAGGGAATGAATATATAACCCTATAAAAATAAAAATAAATAAAAAATAAACTCAAACGAAACGAAAGCCGATCGTGTACTGCAGCTGGAAAAAACATTATATTTTATTTATACATCTTTAAATATAAGACCTTTTCGAAACGTTCGTACTAGTGTTGTTATATATATATATATATATATATATATATATATATATATATACATATATATATATATATATATATATATATATATATATACATATATATCTGAAAAAAGTTAAAAAATTAATTTTAATTATAGTTTATATGAATTGATAAAAACAGATTATTTGCGAAAAAATGCCAAAAATAGAAAACAGATTAAAATTGACGAAAAAAATTAAAATTGATTAACTTTTGATCAATTGGAACAAAATGGATAAAACTGGAAAAATGTGAGACAAAATTGAAAATCATACAAACATTGAAAAAATATTTCAAAATTGTTTGAAATAAATAATTTCTTCAAAATTTAAAATAAAAATTAAAACTTTTATCAAAAGCAGTACATTTTATGAAAAACGATTATATTTGATTGGATTTGATTTCAATAGATTATTTGTCAAATATCCGAATAATATAGATAAATTGGTGTATTTGAAAACAATTTGGTCAACAATATGATAAAAATTAAATTTATAGATAAAAATTGGCAAAATTTTCAATTAAATAAATTACTTAACTTTACTAAAATAGTTTGAAATAAAATATTTTTTTCAAAATTTAAAAATTTTGCTAAATTTTATTTATTGTTAACAATTTTGGTCAAGATTGACCAAATAGACCAAAATAAATCAATTTCTTCAAAAACACAATTTATCTTTATATTAATCCAATTTTACAGAACTAATAAATTTCAATTAATTCCTTTCAATTTTGATCAAAACTTCTGATTTTGATCAATGGTACGAATTTATTAAATTTTAACAATTTAGAAAAATATATTTTATTTCCAACTTTTTTGAGATTTTTGTAAAATTAAGTATTTTTTAAATTTAAAATTTTGATCTATTAATTCGAATATTGATCATTGTTGAACAAATTGACCAATTTATCTTTATATTTTCCCGATATTTTTACGAAATGATTTGACTTTGCGTTACATTTTGTTACAACCTTAAACAGGGCACGAAGAAGAAATTTTGGAGTCCGATAACGACGTGTATAATTCAGAACCTAAATTTGACCGACATAAGGAAATAAAAGCTCAGGTTAGTACAAATTAAGAATATTAAGTTTAGTTTTGATGAAGGTTTCACTGGCATTATTTATAACATATATTATAGGAAAGCAGAGGTTTAGAACGAGATAATCTAAAAATGAACTAACGTTTTCGATATTATGATACGGCTATTATTCAGTATGTTAGCCTAAAGGTGTTAATTTACATCCAGATTCTGAGATGCCAAACACTGCCAATGAAATTGCATCACGCCATATATTGTATACCCATCCCAAATCCTTAAGTTTCAGATGCTACAAACAAAATGCCGGTCCTCCATTAACAAAAGAAAGATGAGGTAGCTAAATGCATTTCCGATCCCCGGGGAAAAATCAAGAAAGTTTTTATTCCAAAATTCGGAGAATCTTTGAGCCAACTAAAGCCTACAGTCCTCTCAAAGCTTTCCAACATAAGACCGAGGTCTCTTGGTAAACCTCTGGCTACTAAACCCATATCCTCAATGTTTCCTCAAATAAAGTAAAACAACATTCATTCTTTAGCCGTCCATACTTACCTTATCAGTACCCCAGCAACCTTACTTGTAAACTCTCAAAACATTAATTATCCAGGCGACTTTATTTGCCAAGTTAATAGTTCAGCTGCCACTAACTACAATTTTCTAAACAGAATCTCTACAGCCGCCAATAATTACCGAATCAATAGACCAGCAACCTTTCTTTTCAGTTACGACAATTTCACCTCTCTAACCGCCGATAATCAACAAATTAGAATTCAATCAACTCCGTTTCTAAATTGCCAAACACCGAGGAACACTTCAGCAAGCCCAAAACATTTTCCCTTTTCTCCAGTAAATAATAACACGTTGCCCCAGAGATTATTTAAAAACTTAAGTTAATAAAAAAATCAATTTCAGACGTAGATTTTATTGTTTTATTTAATAACAAATAACAGATATTTAATAAACTTATTGTGAACTTTCTCTTAATGGAAAATTAGCTGCAAAATAGTCCTTCAAAGCTAATCGAGCGACTATTTCATCTAAGTTTTCAGTAATGATGTGTCTAGATTATGCTGTAGGTAAATCTATATCTTTGTTTCTTCATTTTCTTCGAGCTACTTTGGCTGAAAGGTATCTCTTTTCAACCGTTCCACCTTATTGTCAAGAGCACAATACGTCTTTATATTGTTCATCCATTCGTTTCATCACCCTCCTCCATTTAGGTTTTAGCCTGCCGAATGTCGTCTCCACTGTCATACGAGCAGAGCTCAGATAAACGTGAAACCACTCGTGTTCCTTCGTTAAGGAAGCGTTGTTTTTAAAGGCTTTCATTTACCAATTAAGGTAGTAACGGGTTAGCTAGTTTACCTAGAATCATCAGCGGAACGTTTACCCCATTAATAAGCCGTGTATAATGAAGCAAAGAAAGTCAATTATTTAATCTAATTAACTTTTATAAAATAAAATCTTGTTTTTAGATATGAATTTATTTCTACGAAGATAGCTGTGATAATTGTTTTTACGGGATTTGATAGGCCTCATACCAAATTCTTATAAACTTGTAAACCAAATTAAAAATATATAGTAGCTATGGTTAAACTTTATATTTCTGATGTTTGCATGATACTGGAACAAACCAACATTTTCATTTATATTTAATTCACGCACTCATTTCTCACCAAAATTACGGATTTTGATATTTTTATAAGTAACATAATAAAGATTAGAATGAAACTTCTTATACTCCCAAAGGTTACTTTTTTAATGATAGTGTGTTTCGCCATTGACCATATAATTCATTATCTGGCTAAGGATTGATATCTTTGCACGAGAGAAAAACTGACTGGAAGTTATTTTGCTAAACAAAAAGTAGGAAGCGAAGAATTCCCAGTTTTGAAACTACCGATTATCCTTTAGTGAAATTGTTCATTGTCATTCTTTTGTTTCTTATGATATCATTTAAAAGAAGAAATTAGACTATTCGCCTATCATAAGCTATTCAGGGGTTAACCAAAACAAACATCTTCCACATAGCTATCCCATTAAATGAAGTGATCTTAACGGCCTAATATCATAGGTTAATATTTTATAGGAAACAGTTTTATCAATTTGAAAATTATGATTTAATTTTATTTTACAAGAAGGTCTACCAATCCCCCGAGTTTGAAAAAAAACGATGGTTTACACTGCGGGATGTCTCCTTGTTAGTTAAATGTTTCATGTTAGGTGTTAATATATTTGACGTCTTACTAAAAAGAAACGATAATTTCATGGGACCAAAATATCACACTGCTTATCTTTGAATGCAAATTTTCAGGCGAAATCTTATTTCATCTATGACACTTTCGCCCAGCTCGAACTTCAACTTGCAAGTTGTTATTTTACCAATTGTTTATCATTTGAAAAAGTCAAATTTGTTTTGCCGCAGAATCTAGCAGAAAGCGATTATTCCAATAATCATTTTCGTGGCAAAGGTTACTTATGGTTTTTAGGTTATTTTTGATGAGACTTGTCCTATGAATTTCCCCATTTGAATACCTTCTTCATAAAGAAAAGAACATGCATTTCAAATAATATTCTCAACGTGCCATAACTCGAAATGGGTTTACTTTAGGACCATAGATCTTTCCACGTTTTTGGCGCAATTAAGCCCAAAGAACATTACCCTTAATAAATTATTAAAATATCTGAACCATTCTGTATTTTATTCTAAGTCAACAGGAAACCCTAATAAGGAAATGTTAAAAGTGTTTTATTTCATAACAACTTCCTCTAACCATTTAAATTTTATTGAAAATGCAACAAAATATCAGATTCGTATATCATTTAAATACACCTGAAACTAAATAAACCCTCTTTTAGATGGTTATGCTTGAGGTAATAATTTATATTTTTCAATACACATTTCATTTGAAAACTTTGAAAGTAATATTTATAAAGACTATTGCCCAATATTCGATTCCAATTTAATATACAATAGACCACTAAAACTGGAGGTATTTCAACACTCAGTTTAAAGACGCTACGTGACTTAGGCCTGAGACTGTGCATCGAGTATTAGGCCAGCTGATTATTTAGACTTCCACTTCTGACTTTTGGTCACTTCACATTGGATTTTAGGATTAATACAACGTCGTGGTCCTAGAATGGAAGCCATTGCCACCATAGCGTTGGCGTTAATATCTGCAGTTGTATTTCTATTTGTGTATTTGTTCAAAAGTGTAAATAGTGAAAAGAAAAGGGACTCCGAAATATCCAGCATGAAAACTCTGCCCTTCTTGGGACATTTGCATTACTTCTTCAACCAGGCGAAAATAGGCGATGGTAAAATGACAAGTAAGTACAATTTCTTTTAAAATAATTGAGAACCCGAATGTGTCAAACGAGCGTGAAAAAAATTATCGCGCAATTGTAATTCCGCGAGCGAAGTGACAAATGGGTGAGGGTTGTGTGAAAATTCATAGAATGAGCCAAACGAAATGTTGGTTTACTAAAACGATCTCAACGGTATCAAGGAATGAAATCCGTCGATTTAAGAATTTTCTTTTCAAGCAAAGGGCAGATATTAATATAAGTATTTAAATAAATATTAAAAATTAAAAGCGTTATCGTTATTTGAGACAAAGTTCTGTTTGAATAAATTTAATTAACTTTTTCTCAGAAATTGAAGCTTAAGTTGAAAACAATTGGCGGTTGAAGGAAGAAGATAACAACAAGGCATGTATTTGCTAACAGTGGTGGATTACACAATGAGGGCCCCAAAAATACTTTTACAGGAAGTACATTTAAAATTTTGTGCCTGGGGCTTCAAAGAAACAGTCCGCCGCTGCCTCATTACTTTTTTAAATAAAAGTTAATTTATTTAAAATTTTCGAAATAATTTAACACTGTAAAACTAAGCAAAATCGTTTTAACCATCTCATACTTCTTCAGATTAAATGAAATAATTTAGTTTTAACAATTCGTGGTTAAATAGACAGATCAAGGTTAGTGTTTCAAAGCAATTCATATATTTGTTTTTAAACGCAGATTTAACTGATTACAAAAATAGGTTTTGTCTCCCAAGTCTGAATGCAATCATTAATTATTTAAGTAGGGTTTACAGGACTTAACCGAGTATAAATTGAATTTATTAAAACTATTCCAATTCGTAGGAGACTCTTAAACCTTTTTAATGTTTGAACTATTATTTAAAATAGTTATTTTATAACTTGAAACAGCTATGATGCACGTTTTGACTGCAATGGGAAAACTATTCAAGGATGAAGACATGTTCTACGTAAAGATCGCTCATAAGAAGATACTGGTTTTAACCACAGCTGATAGCGCCGAAGTTTGAACTTGTTCTTTTTGCTTTCCACTTTTTATTTCCGACACCCTTACAATTTATTATTAACAGCACCAAATTTTAAACAATCATTTATATAGGGTATCCACTATGCGATCTAAAAATATTAGATTCCTAGGAAAAATAGCTTTTTAATTAAAAGCTCTGGATCGTTTTTTAGTGGTGGGGTGTGCGAAGTGGTTAGCCCTTTTGGCTCGCAGCAAGAGGAGCCAGGTTCGATCCTAAATTGTTGCACTGGGTGAAAACTTGGAACAACGCCTTCTTCGTTGATTGTGCAAGTTCTCTCCCTGCTGGTTTAAGGGTGTTTCTCCGGGTTCTTTGGTTTCCCGTTTTCATATTAACATGTAGAAGTTAACGTTAATAGTGAGTGTAGGAAGCTGTGAGCTCGCGTGACATGAAAGGCTTGCCACCACTCTCCTACGCATTGTAACCTGGCCACCTTTTTAATGGCATTATAAGTCGCTTGATGACTTGGGCCTTAGGTGGTACTTTTATTAAATATTATAATTATTATCATTGTAACACTTTACATCTTGATGAGACATATTTAAGACTTATTTTTTCTGCACATCTTTAATTGACATATAATGTAGTAGAAGATATGTTTTTAAAGATAAAAGGGTAATTTTAACCTTCAGTATCAGTCTCATATTGTGGAGCACGTTATCGAAAACACAACGTGGTTTTACGAAGCCGAAATTAAAACTGTTAACCTAAAAAACACTTTTTTTTCATTGTTAAGTAACGCACGTTATTTCTGAGCCGTTATTCGTTGTCTAATTCCACTAGCAGTGAAGGGCACTGCTCAGCTCATTGAAGTGGTGGTTTCCGATTTGAGCAAAAATGAGCGATGAATTATAGTTATCAACGAGAAATTATCGGGATTGAGGCGAGGTTAATTTTCGTCTCTCGTATGAGTGTTTAAAGATAAAAGTGCCGATCCCTTTTCCAAGGCGGGTGCGAACTTTATCAACTCTCAAGAGAGCGATCAGGAGCTGAGCGGCACTTCAACCAAAATGCCCATCACGGGCTTCAAGGTTTCCACAGTATTGAACATGCGAAGGTTATGTGTCAATAAGACATAGATCGAAATTACTCTGATTACAATTTTAGAGAAGAGTTAGATAAGAACATTATGTTAACCGTGTGGCCTAACCATATTCTGTTGCAATAAGAATCCCGTTGTATTTGCAGATACTGTTAGCCAGCCGAGAAGAACTAGAAAAATCCGACTTCTATAATCCTCTAAGAACAACAATTGGAAATAGCATTTTTGTTGCAAAGTATGATATATGTTATAACGATTAATTATAAACGTAAGCAATTGGAATGTCGTAGGATCAGTTGCTAGTGTTCCGTGAATGAACTCGAACAAATGCGCCAGGCTTAAACTACGCCAAATTTAATATTTAGTGGGTTGGTGGCTAAGTGTTTGGTACCTTAGCCTCACAAGAAGAGCAGCTTGTAGCACTGGTTTAAAACTCAGAAAAACCTTCATCTGGGTTGAGTTTGCAAAATCTCTCTACGCGGGTTAAAGGGTTTTTTCTCCCGAGCTGTTCGGTTTTCCCTTTCCATATGAACTTATCGAGGTTTACACTTTTAGTTAGTGTATGGATCTGTGGGCTTGTGCGGCATGAAGGGTTTGCCACTACCCTCCTTCGCATTGTTACCCGACCACCTGATTAAATGGCTTTAAAAATTGTCACTTGATGACTTAGGCCTAAGGTGGTGTCTTGGGTATTAGCCTAGTCAATAATTATTATTATTATATTTTAGCTAATGGAAGTCACCGATTTAAAAAAAGAGCTAGTCAAAATGAACTAAGGAAGGCTTGACTCGTTCTAGTGAAGCTCTTGGATAATTTAAAATTTGAATCCTTAAACTACTCGAGCTTTGCGTTTAACCTCGTATTAAGATAGTTAGAAAACTGCATATCAGGTTAGTAAGTTTCAAGCTCTAGTTTACCACGTCGCAAAAACAAATGATGTTCATACAGTTTTTTTTAAACATCAGGAGCACCAGTCTTCCTTGGTTATTGAAAGTGTGTTTATATATAATTTTGTTTTGATAAGAAGTCTTACAAGTGTATTAGATAACACTTTCAACCAAACATTGAACGTGCTGAATGTACCGTAAAACCGTTGTCCTCTTTCTCCTCATGAATGTGCGACATTGAAATCCTGTTCAATCATGTAAATTATTATAAGAATCTTCACCATTTTAAAATAGAAGCAGGCTTTTTAGAATAAAAAAGTAAAATCACTTTGACTATCAGAAAGCTTGGTTATTGACATTGAATAATTATGTTAAGCCACGAATAATCTTAAAACTCAAAACATATAATAATCATTTTATTAAAAAGTAACCAAGACTGTGCTGATATATTAGATGAATATGGCAGAAAAGCATCATTGCAAACTTTGTCGCGAAATGTAGTATGCTTTATTGTATTGACAACGGTTTCAGTTGGCGTAATTGTCATGAAGATAATCTTAAGCAGACGGCTTGAAGTATAAGGGTATGGATTTAAAATATATAATTTCCCACCAGTGGCGTAGCCAGGGGGACCAAGTTTACACGTGCCCCCCTTCCCCGAAATGTATCAATGTTCGAAGATTTCGTTTATTAAATATTCTACTGAATGGTCGAGAACTACTTTAGAGGTGACGAAGACTACCTTAAAAGGAGAAGAATTGTGGGTGAAATCTTCCACAACAAGAATTTGACTGCGCTGGACCAAATCATGCAGCGCCACGTGTTGTCAGTGATAGAGAAGATAAATCAAATGGACGACCATTCAAAAGTGGATGTCAGCGAACTCGTTTCCAAATACACGTATAGAAACGCATTAGGTTAGTATTAGGTTAGCATTCTGTGCAGCGTTTCAGATGGAGATATATTAGTGAAATTCAGACATAAAATGGTCAGTGTATTTAAATAGAATATAAACAGTTATTAGATCTTTCAAGGAACTGTGTCGCAATGGATCACAGATCTTGAGTTTCCGTCTATGGTCTCAAATAATCGAGGTTAGAGATAAAAGCAACGGTCTCGCTACTTCGGTGTATCACATCACAAACCGTTCTAAATTGTAGCGCCCCCTCACAGTAAATCCACGCACGCTGCTTCACACAAAACTGCCGCTTTCTATGGTTTTTTTTAACGTGCCTTTAAAATTTGTATAAATAACTAAGCTCTTTCCGATTAAATTAATTTCATTAAAAAAGTAGCTTTAGATAGGGGATATAATTTATCCTTTATTAATAAAATTATATTCAAAGTTTAAAATAAATTAGAAACACTTAATGGCATCAAATTAAAATCCTCTTTTTTAAAAGATAAAATAATTATAGTTTTGCCATACACAGATACTAGCCAAAAAATAGTCCACAATTTCCGCAATTATGGAGTAGTACTTATATTCCTGCCGATATGGAAAGTTAATGAAATTTTACCTTCACGAAAAGATAGAGTTGATTTGCTGGAGAAACCAGGGGTATACAAATTAGATTGAAGTTGCGGTAAGGCATACATTGGTCAAACTCGCCGCAATCTTAAGACACGTATTAAAGAACACGAAGCCGATATTAGGCTGAAAAGATTTTGATAAATCAGCGGTAGCTGACCATGCCAACCAGCAAGGTCATACGTTTAACACTAGGGATGTCACACTCGTCAAAAGTAACAAAAACAGGTTTATGCTAAACACGCGTGAGTCCATTGAAATTATAAAATTGAAAATAATTAATAAACAAATTAACCGTGAAGATGGTCCGCTACACCATCGTATATCCCCTTAAAAATCCCTTTTTTAAACTCCCCCCTCGCTTTTTGCGTATATAATGTATTGCTTTCCTTTATAATATTATTGTCATTGGTATTTTCCGTTGTCGCGAGGAAAAATCTATATTATTTGTTGCTAAGAAATAAATATTAATATTTTTAGTGCCTGACGAAGACTCGTGCGATCGAGTCGAAACTTGCGTAGCGCGCAAATTAAATATTTCAAACTGTGCAATAGTGGATTTTATTTTAAAACTTTGCCATTTTTTTAAATAATCAATTATTTTTAGATTTTTAACATTGAAATTTTAAAACACCGTGGCGCAGACTGACACTGTTGAAACTAACGATTGTTACTTTATAACTATTTTGAAAGCGTTGTAAAACCTTGAAAAAGAGATTGAAGCAAAGACGAAGGTAGCTTTGTCCATTGAATGATAAAAAATATGACTTTATAATAGTTGTCGATTGAGAGCCCCTTAAATCGGGGACTCTTTTGCCCGGACCTATTACTCCTAGTTCACAATCCGACAATAGCAAAGCCTTTATTTAAGAAATTTAAACTGCTTTGACTGCCAACTTTTGATTTTATTTCGATTCATATCGTTTTAATAGACCAATTTACCTTTTTCCACATATGCCATTAGACACATTCCTGGTGGTTCCAAATAATGAAGTTCGTCCCAAAATATTAAAGGAGAGTTACTAGAATTAAAATATGGGTTCGGTTTGAGTCACATAACGTGACGACAACTTATGTTCATTTCACCAAGTGCTAATACTCTGTTTGAATTAGATCTCGCTTTGAAAAACCAACTGAACGAAGAAGAAATTGAAACTATGTTGAAAACTTGCGAAAGGTACATATCTTAATACTAATACAATTTATCGAACCTGAAATGAATTTTTTTGGGAACTATATTATATATTTCGTCACAATATAATAAATTACGTCACAAGACAGACCTTTAAATAAGTCCAACCTTCAAACAATGTTTTAATTTTAAACTATTTTGAAGTCGGTTGCTGTTAAGATTAAAGTTTGTATCAGGGTCTCATATTTTAAAACTCAACCAATGGCTTTAATCGGTTTTTATTCTGCCGAACCGCCAAATAATTATCCCACACAAATGCTTCAAGCAATGTTTTCGGTACTAATTGGATTTTCGTCATTTCGTTCAGGAATCTAGAAATAATCGGGGAAAGAATTTCAGGGCCTTGGATGCTTTCGAATATACTTTCCAATCTGACACCATTGGCGAAAAAGAACAAAGAACTCTACCAATTCATTTTTCATCAAATAAAGGCAAGCTCATGGCACACATCAATTTAATATTTTCAGTATTATAGGAAGTGCAAAGGGTGTTGGAAGAATGAATCCTCAATCTTTGTCACTCTCTGTTCAATTTGAGGTTTCTTCCCCCATCGATAAAACATGGTAACACGTATCCCTTACCTGCCCTCAGAGTATAATTTTCGAGGGGCGTCGCTAGGAATTTAATAAAGAGGGGGTTAGTGCTCAATTTGGCAAGCGCTATCCTATAAGACCAATCGAAGGCTGTGTTAATGTTTCGTTGTTAGACTTTCGTGGTGGGGTGGCGGAGTGTTTAGCACTTTCCTTTCGCAGCCTGAGGAGCCGCGTTCGATTCCACATTGTGACACTGGGTGATTCTTCGGAAACCCTCCTTCTGCTTTAAGTTTGCAAGTTCTTTTCCCACTAGGAAAGAGGTTTTTAACGGATTTCTTTGGTTTCCCCTTTCCATAAAAACTTTGAGAGGTTTACGGTTAAAGTAAGTGTGGGGAGCTGATGGCTCGCGTGGCATGAAGGGCTTGCCACCACCCTCGTACGCATTGTAATCTGGCCATCGGTTTATAGGCAATAAAAGTCATTAGATAACTTTGGCCTAAGGTGGTGCCTTGGGTATATTCCTAGTTGATTATTATTATTATTATTATTTTTAACATATAAATTAAATTGTAGTCCATTTTTCTGATTGAGCTAAGCAAATAAGAAAACAAGATGCCCAGAAATTTATGGAAAGATATATTCTTAGTAAATGGAGTGGAAATGAAATCGAAAAATTACCCGTTTAAGATTAGTTTTCAACTTAACTAGCGCCCATCAGCCCTAGCCTCTGTTTATTCTGGTGGCAGTCATGAAAAATTCATTGTTTACAGAAAGTGTAAAGTCGCTTCGCTACAGAGAGGCAACTCTCTTTAAAAAGTCCGTGGTACGATTTGCTGAGAATGTCCACAATTCACGGGCGTTTGATGGCGCTAGTAGTATCTCCGGCGCGCGCTAGATTAGACTTTGAGAAGACGCAAAAAGGAAGAGTGTTTTTTTGTATTTTTGAGTTTAATTTATTTTGAAATGTCTTGTTCGGCTAAAAATAGTAAGTCGAATAAAAAGGGACCCTCGCGTCAGTCATTTTCCAAGTTGCCAAGGGATAAAGACCGGTGAATACGCGTTTTAATTTAATGAGCCTATTCTTATACATCATCATTTCTTAAAACTTATAGTTCTGCATTGTGGCTGCAAAATTTAAACAGTGAAAAGCTCCAAGATAAAACTAAGATTACTTACACTTTAACCACATACTTTGCGGTCTTCATCAAAACCAAAAACAGGCTTACACCATGAGCTACACTTACTATTTTTTTTGGAAAATTCCCTTGAAACCACGGTTTTCCCTAGGCACACTGAAGGTAAAAACATCTCCCGCCATGGTATCTTACTCCTTAATGTTCATTTATAATTAATTCAAATATTACCAAATAAAATTGTGCCTGAAGATGATGTTACAACTACAAACGGGTGTAAGAAAAACGCGTCTAAGGTCAACGCAGCACTACAAATGCATAATTATGCCCTCCAAAATCAATGCAACGAAGAAAATGGTAATTATAAGAAATATTACCAATGATGAACACTAGCTTTCAATGAAAAAAATTACACTGGATAAAGACAATTCCCACGAAAGAAGAATTTTGAATTTAAACCCAGAACTGTCAATTCCATTTAAATAAATTTGTACTGAACATAATGATAGCCGTTCAACTAAACATATTGACAGTGAATATGGTAAGAAAAAGACAATTTGTTAAAATTGATTTAATTTAACTAATTAAGTTATTAAACTAGTACCAAATATAGGAGCTGAAGTAGATGTTTCAGAAAAGCAAGTTAAAAATCAAGCTGTTCAAGTTAATGGGTTGAAAACCACGAGAGAGTCGAGACTTCTCAAAAGCCTGCGCAAGAAGGATGCGAAAATTCAAAGAATGAAAAGGCAGTTGGCAAGATTAAAAGTAAAGCTGGCAGACAGTGGAAAATTATGTGATACTCAAAATAAAGGAAGATTTTTGTCCGATTTTTCTAAAGAACTATTTGATTCAGAATTAAATCGGAGACAACGGAAAACAAGTCGGCCCAGCCAGAATATTAGTTTCACATTGACGCAAAGCATCAAAGGTTAAATGGTTAAGCTACCTTCGATATCTTACGACGTGCAATAATAATCCAATATAATAAATTAACAAGGCCAAAAAGTTTCCTATTATAACATATTAAAAATAAATTATCCAATTCAAACTTACCGCCAATTATAATCCTATTCTAGCATATCGAAAGAAATTAAGGAATTCAAACTTTCCGCCACCCACCAATCACCGTGCAATAATAATCATATTCTAGCATATTGGATGAAATTGTCTAATTCAAACTTCCTGCCAATCTAACTGATCGATGTGTAACTCCATCTACCGCGTCGTCGCTTTCCACGCCGCCGACGCCAACAGACACTTAACGACATTCCATCCATAGCAATAGTGTCACTTCGAATATATATTCGATGTTAATCTAAAAAGAGAAGATACTCAACCATATTAAAGAAATTGGCTCTTTCTCTTTTTTACACAGCCCACAAGCTTATAGAATGTGGCAAGCTGTTTTATGCCTTCCAACAAAGAGAACACAAGATAAATAGTTGGCTCGCATGAAAATTTCTCCAGGTTTTGACCATAAAGATCTAGACCCTCTGAAAATAAAGTTTCAGAATAAGAAGAGAAGCGAAAGAGTTGTTCTAGTTTCTTTTCATGAAATGAGCCTAAAAGAAAAGCTGCCTTACAATAATGAAAATGATAAAATTGAAGGTTTCGTAGGAACAGTACGCAAATCAGGCCCTAGTGTTCCTGGTGAATGGCATAAAACTGAAATTCCAAAAACCAATTAGTTACTTCCTCACAAAAGAACAATTGGTTACTTCCTCACAAAAGATGCTTGTCCCGGACATGCGTAACTTTGTTAATTTAAATATATTTTAAATATCCATGAAGTATCAGTTCCTTTGATATTGATTTATTTTTAAAGTTCTAAATTTACCATGGATCGAAATTTTTACATTTATAGCCAACTTTAATTGTTTTAACACGTGCTTTTTTATCACAGTCGGCCAAGTTGGCATTTTGGCACGAGACTAATTTTAAGAAACTTATTCATTGTTTAATTTTTAAAATCTATAAACGGCGGTAACGTAATTGAATCTGGTTGTAATACCACTGGTTGGCGAAAGCGTTGTTGGAATAAAACTAACCATTTTTAACTGTTAAACATGTGTAAGTAGAATATATTGCGATAAAACTTTCCATTGTTTCTCAAATAAATAATAAAGTTCTATTGTTAACGCTTGTGAAAGCTACGACCACTTTTTAGGTATTCGAGAAAATATTAAGCGACGGAAAGTTTTCTACATTTTCTCCTAACTAAGGCATAAGTTTATTTTAAAACTTTGTGAAAATAAATGAATAATAATTATTAATGATAAATTAATAATCCCTACTACCACTTTTTGAATTCAGAAAAGTTGTAGCGAGCTACATTTCTTCTTGGGCGCTGGTTATAAATCACTTTAACAAAAATAATTAGCATGGTTAGAAAAGGTGTTCCCTATAAAAGTGTGATATTTAGTGTGAAAAATAAACCCTGTAAAGTTATTGATAAATTTGGTTCGAGTTAATTTTTTTGAATAATAAATGACGTTTTTTTCGTAATTATTCCAAGGTTTCCATTTGATATGTTTCCATGTTAAGATTAGGTAAAAAATTTGCAATGAAAGATTATTATGATGGCTCGCTTTAAAGGAACGCTTTCGGACATTGCTGTTTATACCTAAGTACACGTTTTCTTCCATTTTTATAGATAAAAAAATTATCCAACAAACTCAAGGAAACCCAGAAATGTTAATTTTGAAACTCGACGACCTTTCTCTGAAATCCTTTGTAAGCCGCCAACAAAGCCAGAATGTTGGTTCTAAATTAAAATTTTGTTGAAGGGGATCTGAGCTTTTACATATAATTGGATTAATACTAGCTATATTTACTCACAACATTAGTAGCTAGCTTCGCTTCTAACATCAGATCATAGACGACATATCCCTCTGGGATTTATAATGGTCGCAAATTACCTAAGGCACGATTTTTAGAAACATACACTAAGTGAGGGCGTAAAATTGTAGAGATTCCCTGGATGTTAATTACTAACCCTACGTTCATCATCTTATACTTTTTGAAGCTTCTAAATTATGTTGCCTCTGCTCTATGTTTTGTTCCAAAATTATTTTGAAAACTCAGCAGAGGCCAGTTAATGTACAGTTTTTAAACCAATATCATTAACAGTATATGATGGTTAATACTAATAATTTATATTATATACCTCTGATTTTGCTAATCGTGTAATATTTAGCAGTATAGATCTTAAGAGTTTAGATAACATTAATTTAGATTCAGTTATTCATTTAATAATTTTACAGAGTTTATGTAAAATTAAAGACCGAACAGAAGGTGAAATGGATCACTTGAGTGTTTTCGAAGTAATACAGAAATTTCCAGAAAAAAACAAATATTGGAACAGATTTGAAGAAGAAATGCATGACATCGTAAGCATTATTTTCGGAGTAAGTACAGCAGACCTTTACCGAAAAGCCTTTAATAGTTAGTCTTAATGAAGAGTTTGGATATGTTTACCTTGGGGCATTTCTCCAAACGATTCAAGAAACTTCTGCAAACGCATTTAACGACAGTCTGCGTGTATGATTATATATTTTTTTCCACACTGCAGTGATAGTCATAACTAATTTACGCATAGTTACGGGTGCCAATCATTTACCTTAGTGAACTTACAAATAAACATTCCCTCATGTTTATTATTTTGTTCCCTGGCAATCAATATCCATACATCTTACTTTGGCCGAGAGTAATAGAATTGTATTATGTGACATTTCAGGCATTTGACACTACGCGAAACACTTTAGAGTGGGCTTCATTCCTGATTGGTCATAATCCGCGGGTGCAGGATAAAATATATCAGGAGCTGACTGATGTCCTGGGAACGGACGAGCAGCAACTTACCTGGGAAAATATCTCCAAACTGAAATACCTCAAATGCGTCGTCAAGGTATTTTGCTCTTTTTAATTAATTTTCGAAGCTGTTAAATAGTCACCTTGGAATATTTATTGAATTGTCGTTGTTTGTGGTTTTATAACTTGATTCTGACGGCAAATAAGTGAAAGAAACCAACTCTCACACCAAACTGTAGTAGTTTAAGAATAAATGACTGGATGCTTTTAATGAACGACATTTAGTGGCGTAGCACAGGGTACAGGGCAAGGGTCTCCCCGAATTGTATAGTTCTATGACTTATGATGTTTTTAGAATAATTAATAAAGCTTTTTCTTGCATTTTTTTCAACTTCGAAACAAAAACCTGCCTACGTCACTAACGGAATCCCTGACAGAACGTAAAGTGGTTGGAGTGTAAGCAAAAACCTAAGAGAAGATTTAAAAATTCTGAATTTTTCGGAATCAGAACATTTTTAATCACTGGAGCAATCTTAAGCACACTTTGCCTTGAAATCGATTCAAAAGTTTTCAAAGGAGTTGTGATCATTAATCTTAATCGATTTTTCAAACGTATCCAATCCATTTTCTACCGCTAACGTGTGAACGTTCAACCTTAATTTTGGTCGCTTTATTATAAACGCCGTTTAACAGTGAAAATCACTTTGTTAAATATCCAAGTTTTATTATATGAAGCTACAAAATTTTATCATCTAACATCAGATGCAATTGTAATTCATGTTATAAAATATTGTTGAAACTCATTTTCTACAATTGTTATTTGGTAATTTGGTCATGTCTTGAAGGTCATTCAAACTTTGAAGTTTAGAAAATACGTTCCAGTTATAACGGCGTGTATCATTACATTTTTTATTTAAGTGCTTTACTTTCTCATCTTCGTATTGAGCACATGGGCTCGGCTCTTAGATATTTCTACAAAATGTGTGATGACGCCTTTTCAAATTGTAAAAGAGTGGGTTCTTAATGGTTCTACAGATAAAATTTTAATAAACTTGAAGACATCGTTCAAGGTCGCGGAATTTTCTTAGTTTCAATTACTCATGCGCGAGGTAAACCACTACAAAATAAATTAATGTTTTGAAATTCAATTTTATGAACAATCAAAGGAGGTGTTGAGACTCTTTCCACCGGCTCCTATCATCGGAAGAAAATTAAAATCGGAAATGCAAATAAGTAAGTATTAATCTTAAATAACATTTCGCTTTCTAGATTTACGCAATGTACCAATATTATTTCTAATTGAAACCCAATAATATTTTATTACGAAAACACCAAAATAAGTGTGAGTGAATTTTTTATTTTCAACGGCTGTTAGTTCAGGTAAAATTTTTTGATACAGCATTAGAAAAATTAAGTCAAAAATCAATCTACCTTACATGGAATATAGTAGGCAAATTTTTTTTTAATAAAGTTTCTGGGATTGTCTTTCATATTTAAAATCAAATCAAATTTTTTTGCTATTAATTATTAAAATTCTTAATATTTTCCGTGTTCCATTGAAATGATTGAAACACTGTGTACATTTACCCTTATAAATTCGGAAATTATAACTCAAGGAAATGGTTTCCTAACTCTATGATGGGAAATGTTCCACCCATGATTGCGCACCTTCCAAATACATTTACAGAGAAATAGGGAAAATGCAATTATTCTTCCCAATTGGATGCAAATCATTTTCTTAAAACCTAAAACTCTTCAGCGATCTCTTTGGGTACAATTATGATCTTCGTTATTCTTATTGTGGTTATTAATAAGCACAATTCCTTTTTGTGATTAATTAAAATTAAAGATGAGATAAGGTACGTGTTAGGTGACTTTTTTATTTGAAGATTTAACAGAAGAAAAATTTCGACCGTTTGAGAGCTTGAAATGTTACTTATTTGCTTTAATAAGATTGTTATTTATGACGTGGAGCTGGTTGTAATTTATGTGAATATAGCGTGTTAACTTCAGTACCATTCTTCAACCGAAAAATATCTTGTCTTTAAAATAATTAGTATAACCTGGCGTAGAACAGACAGTTTAAGTATTTATTTGGGCCACGGATGGCTTGTCTGCAACACTAACTATTTTAAACATCCGCCCCTATGTTCATAATTGTCATAAATGTTGAGGCCTGGATAGCGAAAGGTGTTGTACGTTAAGATAATGATATGGATTACTAGAGGAATTCCATAATTATTAGTTAGCTGTTGACTGGGGAAGGGCTCATCACTGCCCTCCTACGAATTGTTACCCGAACACTTGAAATAAAGGCATAATAAGTCCTGAGATGACTAGGGCCGATAGTGGTGCCTTTGGTATTATCCTGACTTTTAATTACTTATGAATAGCAAATCAGAAAGGTTTAACATCATTAGACTATTTTTTTATAGGGAAACTAGCTTTAATATCCGGCTTCGCCCGGGGTCTTAGTTTTAATGAAGTAGATCTGATTTGTACGTAAGAAACGTAAACGCTGTAGCAAAAACGCAACAAGTGTAGCAAAAACGTAACACACGTAACACGCGTAGCAAAAAGTTCTGAACTACTTAAAAATCCCATCTAAACCTCCCCTTCTACAAAATCCCTGTCTTTCACACTAAATCCCCTTCTACGAATTGCACAATAATCCGTTAAAAAAGTTTTAAGTTTTCGACGGCCGCAATGAACTAAAGAGAGGAGGTAAGGGAAGCAAAGGTGGTGGAAGTCGAGAAAATAATCGAAAGCCGGAAAGTAGGTAAGGGAAGATAGGAGGCGAAAGTCCAAAGTTTAGTAAAATAAAATTGACTTATAAGCAAAATAATAAAATTGAATTAGATTAATAACCATGGCAGGTATTTGAAATAAGCCACGTAAAGTTGGAAATCAAGCCCTGAACATTGAGTTAAAATTTCAAAGCCTTAGAGTTAACCGTTCTCGAGTTTTTAGGAACATGAGATACAAATAAATAAATTAAAGGATATACTTTAAGACTTATAGTCATAGATAATATCGTTAAACAAATATTGATTAAAAAATGTATTTTATTTCCAGAGGGAAAAACTGTGCCAAAGGGAACCGATGTAGTAATTTTGATCTCATTTATTCAGAGGAACGAACGGCACTTTGAAAACCCCGACTTGTTTAATCCCGAAAGGTTCGAAATGGACAACATTCCCACTTTCGCCTACATCCCATTCTCGTCCGGACTCCGAAATTGCTTCGGTAATGCTTAGTAATTTAAAGAAACCTAAGCTTATATTTAACTGAATCGGCGATATATATTTTTTTAGGTCGTTATTTAAAAGTTAATTTGTTTACGAGTTACCGCTTATTTTATATATTGGGTACGTTCAGCAACGCAAAGATAGCGGCGATAAATGTTACGGTGCCCGACATTCAGAGGAAGCGAAAAATATTATTTACAATAATGAATGAGTTGCAATATGATGAAATTGTTGACGACAAAATTATTTATTGTAGAAACGATCACTCTATTATTAAAAAAGCGAAAACGGCCATTCAAGTAGCTGATACATTCCAATTAAAAGATAGACCTTTGACCACACCTGTAGAATTGTTGAATGAAACGACAGTTGTATGATTTTAACTTGACTTCAAACACGGACGCGTTTGACCTAAAGAAATCGTACAGTAACAAAACGTTTTGCATCGAAATTATTGATAACCGTTACTGAACGTACCTTTCGTACCTTCGATTTTTCAAGATGGCGTTGTGTCTTACGTAAAATATGCATTATACCTAGGTGACCAATCAACGCTGCAATTCTCAGATAAAAAAACTAACAATTACGGCAATTTTCACGACCGGATATTGATATTTTTAAACTGCCATTTTCCAAAATGTCTCCGTATATGATCCAATAAATGTTTTCTTTAGCTGGATGTGACAAATCAAAGAAGCTTATGCCAGCCAAATCGGTTTTTATATCGTCCGGAACGTTTATGAATAGCAACTTAATAGCTTCATCACTGAAAATAAAAGTGCAAAAGCGCTTGAAATAGTGAAAAACATGAGGTCCAGTACGTTTTGGCGACCTGTTGAATATCAATAGAGACCAAGATCGACGAAAACAGACAGGACTAGAAAGTCAAAGGGCCCGGAATTGGTCTTTCACTTAGCTTGGTTTAGGATTATTGTGTAAATTTTAAATCGCATGTGGAAAATGTCGTCGTTTGAACTGAAGTGTGGTTAGAAATAACTAAACTGCTTTATAAATCCAGTTACCCAATCCTGTAATTCTAGGTTTTCTTAAATATTTGTGGCACTCACTTGATTTTTCTAAATGAACATATTGGAAATTGTAAAATTGAGTGTAAAACCACAAAGAAATTTAATTTAAAATATATTTTATATTGATAACTGGAAATTTATTATTTACGAGTTTGAAATCGCAAAATTACTTAACACGAAGATTCCACTAGCTTGTTCTACATAGCTCTCTGCAAAACCTTTTTATTCCTGATTACTGATTTTAAAAAATCTTTTTATGATAATTCCCAGTGATTTTTTAAAGGAATTTCCGTGAATTCATTCTACAGCTGAATACTTTAGTGATTACTTCCTCTACCTTTTTTATTTTTTTAATTAAATACAATTGATTTATTTTAATTTGGTAAATAAATTGTAATAAAATATTCAAATATTCATCCTTTTTTAAGTTTGACCCAAATATTCATTTGATTTTTAAAAAATTGTAGGACCAGCATATGGATACAAGATCATGCTATCATTTCTGGCTCACCTCTGTTTCAGATTCAATATTCAATCAGTGGATCAAGAAGACTCCATGTTAACCAAAACCACGATGGTACAAAGAGCAGACAAACCGATTCTGATGCGAATGATATCAAGACAGTGAAATCTTTTTTCCATGACTTATGTTTTTTGAACTTATATCTAATAAATTTTGAATTTTTGTTAGTGAAATGCGAATTAACTTTTTGCATTTGCTTATAACGATTAAAACACTAAAAACCACTTTTAAAACCATAAATCGAGGATAAGATTATTTTTTTGCATATGCTTATAACGATTAAAACACTAAAAACCACTTTTAAAACCATAAATCGAGGATAAGTACTCGAAAATCCATTCGAAGTCAATAAAGTTCAATTCGATAAATTCCATAAGAGATTTTGGAGTTGCAGAAAGGGAGCAGCCTTAAAAAGCACATCTCCTTATCTTGATAACGGCTAAGAACTATCTTGTTTTCTTTTGGGTTTTTGTTTGTTTATCGTTTTTTATTGTTTATATATATCGATGTAAATTAAACGAGATGTGTGTTTTTTTTCCGAATGTGTCGCATTACTTTCATAGTCATAATTTAACCCTTAGTTTGTTTCGGATTGTAGGTTGGTCTTAACGTCTTGTCACGAACACACTTCAAAAAATTATAATTATTACTTTATTACTTAGAGACCCCAGCTGATTATTAATATTATAAACCATGAAATTCTGAACGATTTAAGAACCAGTTTGAGATATAATTGCGAGGTCTAGTACAGCCACGCGGATATTATAAATGAGTGATGTCTTCCACCAAAAGTGAAGAAGGCGAAATGAATATTCCAAGTTCCTATTACGCGATTGAAGTAGAATGCGACCAGTTAATGTTGATACAGTTAATACATATTGTCGTTTGAAAGGAGCTTCATGAAATTATTAGGTATAGAGGTTTTGTTAACTTTTATCTATATATTACAGCTAAACAAATTATTATTCCTTTTTCCGTAAATTTTTAACTCACCGAGTGGACTATGCCCCTTAGGAGGTCTTATACAATCACCGGGTCTGTGGGTGGGGTGTGTGTCTGTTGGTCTGTCTGGACTGCGAACTCGTACGCATTTTCAAGGCAAGGTGTAATCGCTGCGTACGCAGTTTCTTTTAATTAGGGGAAAGGTTTGTCCAAAAGCACCCTCTTTTTGTGGTCATTGACTGTAGTATAATTTTCTTTTGTGATTTGTGACGGATAGAGCGCTGAGGGTTACGTTACACTTATCAACGTACAATAGGTGGGTGATTTGCGATCGCATCGGGCGGGTTTCGAACTCGAGCCCTCCTATATGATAGGCGGGCGTTCTACGACAGAACCATCGTTGCATGTAAGTTGCGACGAATTTCGGAAACATATTCGGTGAAAGTTCTTAAGGATTTCATTAAGGTAATAACTTCAATTTAGACTATAACATTTTTAATGTTTAGAAATTTAATTAAACTTAATTAACTATTATAGTTTTAATATAAAATATGGTCGAGGCTAGGAACCGAACCGCGGTTGTATTTTTTTTTAAAACGTATCTTCTTCTTCAGCGAAATTGATAATTTTTTGTGGAACCTTTGAATTGTATTCGTCGTGTCCTGTAGCTTATCCGGTTTGATTGTTGCTACGTCTAAAGTTCGTAATTTATTTTGACTTAAAATGTGTGATTAACGCAGCGGCTTAGGATTGACGTTTGTTGATATACGAGCTGTTGTTTAGTTTTTAATATTCAGTCAAGTGGCTTTTTTGTGCTTTGTTAATGGTAAGGTGTGTTTCGCTTCTTGTCATTTCAATTTATGTTGGTGTTTAAAGTTTTCTTTATCGTGGGTATATAAATTGACTTTTCTGGATTTCTAAGTATTTGAATTACCTTGTTGTTTGATTGGGTTCTAATTATATATTTTTATTGTATTTACTGTGGGTATTTAGATTGACTTTTTCTTGATTTTTAAGTATTTTAATTAACTTGTTACTTGGTTGAGTTATTATTATAAATTTTTCTATTGGTTATTTTTCTTCTTTTATTTTGTCAATCGAAAGTGTTGATAATGTGGGGGAGAATTCAACTCTACGATTTTTGATTTGCATTGATTTTTATCGGCGTCTTTGGGCTGTAGTCATGAGCCCACGCAAATTTTTGTTAGTGCTTTCACTTATAGATTTGGTTTTCGCTGTAGCTTTGTTTTCCATATACATTTCATTGTTTAAGAACTATAATACAATTGGTTGGTTTTTGTCTATAAAATAGTTTCTCGCACGTAAATTTTACGTTCTTACGGAATATCGTTGAGTGCCGTGTCCAGTAGTTAAAAGTCCAAAAGCAAATTCTTCCGAGGAGAGGTATATTTTGATAAGCTTGCCAACTTGTTTCAATTAAATAAGGAATTTCTTTTTTACCACAAAATTAACTTTAAACGTTATTATTTTTTTATTTTATTAGGTTACTCGGGTCTTACTTCGTATTTCACATAATTTTGAACATAGGTAATTTATGATAATCGTATTTACTCAATCTTGGACAATTTTTGTCCCCAGAAAAATTTCCATTTATTGGTTATTAAAATATACTAGATAGGAAAAGAGTAATGAAGAAAGGTTATAGAGATATGATTCATATTTCGATTTAATAAAAAAATCTAGTTGGTGCAACTGACGTCATTTCGCATTTATTGTGGTTTTCTTATTTAAAGCTCCAATTAACTTAGGAAAATCAAAGAGAAGCCCTGTATGGGCTGTCGTAATTTTGGACAACGAAACGGCAACTTTTAGGCACTATGAAAAGTAAATTACAATTAGTGTTGTACGGGACGTCTGGATCACAAAAATTTTTCCAGCTACGACTGTTTCGAGCTTTTACCCATGTCGTAGAATTTGAGAAACTATTATATTAATCAATCGATACAAGTCCTCTCCGTTATTATCTTGGAAAAAAGCAGTGCAATATACCATTCGTTATAACGTTTGCATAGACACCAAGGGTAATGTTTTAGGTTCACTGATTTTCCAGTCTGAAACCATACTGGTCACCCTTATCTTCAGCGGTGTTTCAACCTTAAAAACCACGTTTCCACCCCTGTGCCAACTTTGCGACCAGCTATGTAAAAAATATCATCGCAAGTGGCGACACTCTGGGAATGTAGTAAAATATCCGGGACAACCAACAAATAATTGTACTAACACTGACGAATGAGGGTTTTTAGTTCCACATCGATATATATATATATATCGAAGTGGGACTATTGCTATAGACGGAATGTCGTTAAGTGTTGTTGTTTGTTTGTTTGTTTGTCGTGGAAAGCAACGACAAGGTAGATGGAGCTGCGAAAAATAATTTATATTATCGGCGACATCTGGATTCGAACCGAGATTTCTGGCCGTGAGTCTCCAAAACGACGCCTTTATCCAGCGAGCAACGCCATCCTCTTCGAATTCCATGCTTGAACTTTAAGCGTTGAGCACTTTCATAGTTTGTATAGTTGGTCGAGAGATTTTCCGCCCCCTCACGCGGGCCGTTAATTTCCGCCCCCTCCGACCAACCCTCTTAAAGGGAGAGTGACCCGAAAAAAAGTTGGCTCATTCGATAGAACATTAAAAGTAAAAGATTGGATTCATCTACGCTCGTGTCAACGTGAAAGAGTGAGACCAAAAAATCCAACGCTGTCAAACTTAGGGCCTATTGCAAAAGTCTGGTTTGCTAGAAACGCACATGTTAAATTCCATGAGCTAGCACTTTGGCTAGGGCTTTTGCAACAGGCCCTTAAGCTGCAAAGTATGCGACCATGGGGAGATAATCTCCGTCTTGCCATATTCTTAGAACATAAATACATTCTTGCAATAATATGATTCATGCAGTTGTTAATTATCCATGTTAAATATATGCTCTAAGAAAATACCAATTTAATCAACGAGATAATATCAAATTCGAGAATGACATATTCTATTAATTTATGTTCTGCAAAATTAAATTAATGGGTATTTTTTTATGAATTTCCGAATTTACATGACTTTTGGTGCCTAAACTACCCAAATGTTTGAAATAAATTTCCTAAAATAAACACATTTCAATCCCGGTTTAAGAATTTCTTTAAATCATATTTCCACTAATTTCAATAATTGAAAAGAATTATGTTCGTCATGCTTTGCTTACCTATTTCATCTTTGATGCTTTCCATCTATCTAACGATAGGAAATCACATGGCCTCCACCACTTTTGAACTGGTTTGCCCACCCGGGTATCCTGAGGGTGGGTGGTGGCCAATCTTTAACATAGTATGGTAAATTATATATCAAACGATAGGAAATCACATGGCCTCAACAGCTTTCGTATTGCTTTGCCCATCCGCGTATTCTGAGGGTGGGTGGCGCCCAAGTTTTAATCCTTCAACTTAGGATGGTATTTTATATATCTAACGAGAGGAAATCACATGGCCTCAACAGCTTTGTATTGGTTTGCCCACCCGCGTATCCTGAGGGTGGGCGGTGCCAACCCTTTAACTTAGGATGTTAAATTATATATCAAACAATAGGAAATATCATGGGCTCAACAGCTTTTATATTAGTTTGCCCACCCGCGTCTCTATGGTCGGCGGCATCCACTCTTTAACTTAGGATGGCAATTTATATATCAAACGTTAAGAAATCACGTAGCCTCATTAGCTTTTTTATTAGTTTTCCTACCTGTGTCTACTAAGGGTGTATGGGTTTGCCCACTCAAATACACTGATGTGGAACTAATATTACTGCCTGGGCCGACTTGTTGTTGATTAGAAAGAACTATTCCATGGTTAAGATATCTCGGTTAAACCGAACCTCCTTGTGGTGGGCTGGTTAACTTGGGTTTGTTAATACTTCTATCACCATTGATCCCCGTTTTCGAGCAATTAGCTGGTGACACTTCAGCCGCTGTGTGGTTTGTGTTATGTTCATTATTGAATATTTTATAAACAAAAGGAAAACTTTACTTATCTCGCGAGTACCTTCAAAAATTTAACTACGCACGTTAAAACTATAAAAAACATATTTAAACCCCATCAACTAGAACGCCACACAAAGATTCGATCCCACACTGATACTTTAATATGATCAAATGACCGGGACGATATAATTCATTCCACAAGGGACAATCTTAACTCTTTTGTACGACACACCTTTAATTTTACAATTTAACAAAAATATTTTTGGTCAAAAGAATTCCCTTACTTTTAAGAACAGACCAGTACACCTAAATCCCTTCAGGATTGTGTAAAAATCTATTATCACCACCATGCCTCTCCCCAAACGGAATCAACGCGGCAACGTCGAAATTGCATAAAAATAATGCACTTAATTTGTAACCTATGAATTGGTTAATAAATCAAACATGAATTAATTTAAAATTTCTGAAGGAAATTAGATCAATAAATAAGGATCCAGTGGTTATTACAAAATTCGTCTCGACGAGGAATGATTTAGCTTTAAATAGCAAAATAAATGTCTTCTTAATATCTTTGTAGTGTTTTCTAGATTGTATGTATTTATTTGAAAATACAACGGAATTAGCATTCATTGTACTTTTAACTTAACCTAATCAAGCAAAGAAAACGTAACTAAACCTAAAAATGAAATAATAAATCCGTCTAACCGAAACCGATCCCGACCACGTACCCCGTACCATACCCTATTCTACGTAACCTAACACTAAAACAGCATTTTCCCCCACCTAAAGCCCCTTTTTGACCCCTGGTCCCGTTTATTTCGTGAGATACAAAACACATTTTGCACTAAAATTACAACTGGCCCTACAAAAACGTACTGTTCCTAGTAAATTACTGTATTTCAACCCTGAAATCACAAAATTTCCCTTACAGTAAAACTTACCAACCCAATACCCCTATTTGTAACCCAGGTCCCGCTTAAATTTCTGTAATTACCTCCATCTGCACTGAATTATAAAAATATCTTTATAAATTATTAAATTATATTTATTAAATTTACCTTTGCTTCCTCGACGCCACGGTGGTTCGAAATCCACTTTCAAATCTTACGCGTATAAAAACAATAAATTTTCGAATACCGCCAAATGGGCTACATTTCAAAATTCTTTCGGTTGAAAGGGATTCGGGCGAATGGGATTTCGGTCCAATGGGAAATTACCATTTTCAAATACCATAAGTATGGTCAACTTTAATTGTTTTGACAAGTGCTTTGATTTTATGGCTATCGGCCGAGATGGCACTTTTGCACTAGACGTATTTTAAGAACCTTATTCAATGCAATATTTTTAAACCGATAGATGGCGGTAATGTTATTGAAACTGGAAAATTGGCTTTATAAATACCACTGTTTGGCGAAAGCGTTGTTGGAAGCAAAATAAGGATTTTAAACTGTTTTACTTTTGTTAGTATTGGAATATATTATGATAAAGTTTTCCATTCTTTCTCAAATAATTAAGAAAGTTCTATTGGTATCGCGTGTGAAAGCTACGATCACTTTTGAAGCAACGGAAAGTTTTTTTACATTTCCCCCTCACTAAGGCCTAAGTTTATTTTTAATAAATTTATAATAATAATTAATGATAAATTAATAATCCATCCATAAAATTTTGAAATTAGAAAAGCTGAAGTGAGCTACATTTCATCTTGGGCACTCGTTATAAATCGCTTTAGCAAAAATGTAAAGCATGATTATAAGCTGCCTATAAAAGTGTGATATTAAAGTTCAAAAAACAAACCCTGTAAAGTGAGTGATAAGTTTGGCTTGAGTTAATTTATCTTGAATAATTAATGACGTTTTTGTCGTAACAATTCGAAGGCTTCCATTTGATATGAATTTATTTTAAGATGAGGTTAAACATTTCCAACGATTGTCTAGAATACCAGGGTTGGGACACCACCCACGGATGGCAAATGCTCATTCTGTTCGGGAAACGTTTTCAATTTCCGAGGTCCTGAGTTCCTTGCCATGAAAACCGACGAATGATAATCATTGGCAAACTGAATTAGCTATGCTTTAACTGTCTACGAGTCGCTCATCGCCCTTACCAAAACTGGAGACTTATTTTAGGCTGAAATAAGGATGAAAATGGATATTTTTTTAATTATGACAGAAGGTAGTCTGAAAGTAAAATTTCAACACAATTTTTTTGTTATATTTAAATATAACATAAATAAGGTTTAAGTAAGTCTTAACCAAGTCTTATTTTTATAGACCAGCTTCGACACTCAAAAAAAGACTTAAATAGAATTTTAATACGACTGTTCAGCTTTAATTTCGATTAAATCAAGTGTAAAAGGAGACTTGTATAAGACTGTAAAATGAGCATTTTAGGATAACATAAATCTTTAAAATGCAGATCAAAATGAGTCTTGAATTTGGTTTAAAAATATAGCCTTAGTAACCTTGATGAAATAAAAATAATCAGTGTTAAATATCCATATTTTTATTTTAAATAGTCTTAAAAATAGGATTTCATTACAGCGTTTTTAAAATTAATTTAACTATTAAAGATGACCTAATTAGCTCTTAACGACTTTATTCCCGTTTAGATATAGTATATAATAAGACTTGTATAAGTTAGTAAAACGAGTATTTTAGGAGAACATAAATCTTAAAAATGAAGATCAAAACGAGCCTTAGTAACCCAGATGGAATAAAAATATGCCGTGTAAATTATATAATTTTAAAATAGTCTTAAAATAAGATGGGCATAAACAGCGTCAACACTCAAATAAGATATGATTAACTCTAAAATACTTTTTTATTCAACTACATTACCGTTATGATCGTGTTAAATAAACAAACTGCACTGCAAATCTTTGGGACGGCTAAAGAACACCGGAAAACATCTGTGTAACACATACACAGGTGACAGATGTACTACTGGTGTTCGCTATACGTTATTTAATGTTTCCTTAACGTAGCTCAGGGGTTATTGACAAAAATAAAAGTTTCTTACAGATGTTCAAAGTGTAATATAGATGTTTCTAGAACGTCTAATGAACATCGAACGTCTGAGTTGCATTGAAGCTTTTTTCACGAGCGTCTAGATTACATCTGCAAGTGTTCTTTGGAATAGATTTTAAGTGTGTTTTTGAGCGTCTAGATTACATCGGCAAGTTTTAATTTTGACTTGTATTTATTATCGTGTATGACACGGTAAATAAGAAATCATTACGATTGTAAATTTTACTTAAGTGAACAACGTCATAAAAATTAAAAACATTATATTTGAAACGTTATACGTCATATAAAATAATTCAAAGAAAAATAATTTTTATTTCGTATTTCGCGCCTTGAAAGTTAACCATCTTAGTATGTTATTTCGGATTTCGCGCCTTAATAATTTAACGTCTTGTTATTTTATTTAGTATTTCGCGCATTTAAGATATATCGTCTTGTTATTTTATTCGTAATTCTCACCTTGAAAGTTTACCGTCCTCTACTCGTCTTACGGAAGGCCAACTTAGATCCCCTGCTACTCTAGTGCGAGTAGCAGTGGATCTAAGTAGGCTGTGTGACTGTGTCTTACGAGAGTTTTTTTCAAAAAGTAACGGCTTTGCCGTGGTGCAATTGTAGAAGATCGTATCTCGGCAAACAAATTATCATCAAATACAAACTAGTGAGTAGAATTTTAAATATCATTATTTTAAAGTAATAATTAAGTTAGTAATGGGGCCATTTTAGTTAAGTAGATATTTGTGTTGTATATTTGGTATAAACAAATCGCCTAGGCTTAACTCAATTAACGCGTCAACTTTTGCACCTAACAGTAATTAAAGTACCACCAATAATTATGATTTTGAGTGATAAATTTGTATATATTATAGTTATCACTTTGAAGGAAAATAGTAGGTAAAAAAAACTTAGTCAACTTAATACTGAAATATATACAAATATTTCGCCTAGAATCTCAATTATTGAAACTAAAATATTTAGCATAGCTATTTTATTATTACCCTAGTCAGACTTAGGGAAGGTTGTTTTAAGTTATGATTCAAATGAATTTGTAAAAAAATACTTTTGCTTTTAAATATATTATACACGATGATGGATACCAAAATTTCAAACTCAAATATAATAAAGGTTTGCTTAATGAAATTTTTTCACTCGTTAACATATTCAGTGGATGAACAAAAGACTTATAAGGCTAATTAAAGGCCACTTCCCTTCAATTTCGATCTGAAAACACTGAAGCTTCTATCAGTCATATGCAAAGTTTTCATCTACGTTATTAGTACTTTGCACAGCTATTCTGACTTGAACCTGGGTTTTTACGAGGGACTAACCACTCTTAGAAAATCTGTACACTGGATTACGCTTATATTACCACTGCCAAAGGCAGGGACTTCAAAAATTACGCGTAATCCCATTAGTACAGTCAAAGGTACGGCTCTGTACACCGATTACGCGGAGTGATCAGCCCCTCGGTTTTTTAATGGTTGTTAAATTAAAATTGATTGGATAAATTACTTAAGCTTTTATATAAATGATATAGGTTGGATATTATACTTTAAATATAGTATATAATAATATTATATAATATAATCGCTTAAAAACAACCTTGGCCTAGTCTGATAAGCTGCGTTGGGTAATTTTTCGATTCAATAATTGTAATTATGAGAAAAAAATTGCATGTAATTAAGTAATCGCATTGAAAGAAGCTTCAGTGTTTTCATAGTGAAATGTAAGGGAAGTTCGCTTTAAATATAGTGGAAAATTACCATTGATTATGGTAGCAGATGAAAAAAATAATTAGCCAAAGCATGGCCAAACTAATACTGTAATATATGCAAATTTTTCACTAGGAATCAAAATTATTGAACCCAAAAATATTTAGCTATTTTATTATTACCCTACAGAGCTAGTCCGACTTAGGGAAGCTTGTTTTAAGATTAGTTAAAAATTAATTTGGAAAAAAAATTCTTGAGCTTTTAACTATGATACAGGATGGATCACATTTAATGTGATGATTCTGAGTGAAAAATTTGCATAAGTTATTGGATTGCAGGAAACTTTAGTGTTTTCAGTGTGAAATTTAAGGGAAGTTGCCTTTAAATATAGTTGAAAATTATCTTTTGAAGTCTGTGTTCACCCATTTAATATGTTAGGAAGTAAAAAATTTCATTTAGCAAGCTTTTATTAAATTTTATTTTGAAATTTTGGTATCCACTCCGTATAATATATTTAAAAGCTCAAGCATTTTTTTCCAAATTCATTTTAACCATATCTTAAAACAAGCTTCCCTACACATAACTGAACCAATAAATATTTATCTACATTATTAGTACTCTACACAACTATTCTGACTGGCACTGGGTTTTTTAAAGTGATGGTTAAATTAAAATTAAAAAAATAAATTTTTTCACGTTTTATGTAAATGATATAGGGTGGATCCAAAATAAAATGTTATTTATAAGCTGAAGTAATTTTTTTTAATTGAACACCATCACTTAAAAACAACCTGGCCCAAGTCTGAATAGCTGTGTTGGGTAATTCTAAGGTGGTTACATATTTTCTTTGATTCAATAATTGTAATTCTGGGAAAAAAAAATTGCATTTAATAAAGTTATCGCATTGAAAGAAGTTTCAGTGTTTTCATAGTGGAATGTAAGGGAAGTTGGCTTTAAATATAGTCAAAAATTATCTTTGTTAGTCTGTGTGACCATTGGGTATGGTAGCAGATGAAAAATTTTATTTACTTAAGTTAATACTTTAATATGTGATTTTTTTAACCCAGAATCATATTTAAGAAAGATATTTAAGCACTTCATTATTTTAAAAAGTTGGCGAAATGAAAATTATACACCTGCTACCATATTCAATGGGTGAACTAATAATGTTTATTTTCAGCTACATTTAAAGGAAACTTTTTATTTCACTGCGATAACATTAATATGCAAGTTTTTTGTCCTAAATTTCAATTATTGAATCCAAAAATATTTAACCACCTTTTTATTAATTTAAGTTATTGTTTTAACACCTCTTAAAAACCACCTTGCCCAAGTCTTGAAGTATGGGATTACATTTCTTTTATTCAAATAATGTCATTCTGGGTGAAATGTAAGAGAAGTTGCCTTTAAATATCTTCAAAAATTATCTTTTTTAGCCTGTGGTCACCCATTGAGTAATCTAGGTGAAAAAAATCCATTTAGCTCCCTTTTTAAAATTGAGTTTGAAATTTGGTTATCCATATAAAATTTTTTACTAAAAAAATTGCAATTGCAATTGTATTTTAATCACTACCGTTGAAAGAACCTGCCTAAAATCTTAATGACTATGCTTAATGTGCATATATATGTTTTTGGTTCAATAATTGTGATTTTGTATAAAGAATTTCCAGTTATTAAAATGATTATATTGTTTAGCGGCAGTACCCTCGTAGAAGACATTGAACACTGCTGAAGAGTTTCAAATTGAAAAATATTTTGGCTGAATTTATTAAAATCAAGAGAAACTGAAACAGCTGGATTTGAGTAAAGTTTCATCTCGAGTATCTCCATCAATGGCAAACAGACAAGAAAGATGAAGCTAATAATTTCAAAAATATCAATTGTTAAATTAAATTAATGGTCTGTTTTTTCTGCCTGTCACCCTTAAAATTTACTTCCCTGTCGCACAAATACCCTGGTGGTAGGCCAACGTTTTCTGCGGTTGGCCTACAACCAGGATATTTGTGCGGCAGGAAAGTAAATTTAAAGGGTGACAGGAAGAAGAAAACCTAACCCTTAAAGTATTAAATAGCAGAAAATTCACGTTTATAAGTTAATTTCACCGGAATACAAGTGTTAATGAACGTTGACAGATTATTTTATTAAGAGATTTGAAATTATGAACTTTAAATAGTATAAATTGTAGTATTTTTAGTAAAAAGAATCTTGGTGAGGTTTCTGCGCTTGTTTGTGTTTTAAAAATCATGTTTTTCAAATAAAAAAGTTCATCAATAATTTAGTTTTATCTATTTAAATTTAAAATTGCTATTCATGTAACAATTGTTTAGATCACATATGTACAATTCTCATGTAGTAACTAATATTTGGATTTAATTTTGGGTAGGCTTATAGCGACAGCATAATTTTTGTGACTACAGGATAATAAAGTTATATTGTTAAATTCCCGTAAACCCAATGGGAAATTTCATGTTGGAACAACAGCAATTTAAAATTTACTGTTAATGGTACTTTATATTTCTCGTGTCTAGAACAGGTTTTTACTTGCTACGTTTACAGGAAAAAATACCTATAACGTTACAGGAATTTTCCTGGTCACTTTCTGCCAGGTAAATTCCTGTAAATTGAACAGTGTTGTATATGTTAATGGAACTGCATTTCTTAAACACGTGTTCTTCAGATGTTCAACTGAACATGTTGAGCTAGCGTACTGCAGGTGTCCATTGTATTGTAGATGTTACAGATGCCCGAATTTTGTGACGATCTCGTTCCACAGGTGTTGTAAAAGAACATCTGTGAGACATCGACGAAAAACGTTTCAAGTACATATATAGTACATGTAAAGTACACATATCTCACACATGATTAACACGTAAATTACACTTGATTAAACGTTCAACAGGTGTAAGGTGTTTAAATTTTGTGACGTTCCTTTGTGTTTTTTAGGTGATCTATAAACGCTTTTTAGGTGGGTACAATCAAACCACTTATGATTTATAAATTGAACCAAAAAATTAAAAACCCGAAACGGTTTTTTAATAACCTATAAAAGGTTTCATAATGGACTTTATTTAATCCGTTTCATTTCAATATTATAATTACTTATGACGTTGTGTTTTATTACACCTTGATAAAACGTTAATCAATTTAGAGATGTTTTAGTGGTCAAGTTAGCTCTAAATCATATAACTTACTTTCTTCCTAAAAATCCAATTAATTTCAAATACATATTTTTAAATGTGCAGTCGTAAAAACGGCACCCCATACACAATTTCTTATAAAATCTAATTCTTTGTTCATTTTATACTTATTAATTCGAAAATAAACAATAGTATTGTTTCATTTAGTTTTCTCGCCAAATAAGAAGATCAACGGCTTGATGAATGCCATTTAGTAGGCTCTCACAAGGAGAGTACCCGAGGTGTTTATTGCCGATTTTGTTCAAAGTCGGCCGTAATATAGACCTATATGAGATATGAAATTTCCCAAAAGGAGACGTTGCACTACCCATTCGATTTGCCATGGCAACCGAAAATGTTTTTGACCAAAAATGTGTTACAAATTTACCCCAAATTGATGAAATTTACCTAAATGTGGTCCAAATTACACATTTCATAATTTTCGTAGCTAGGACCCTGTGAAACCGAGAAAATCCCACGCTTTTTTAAATGGAGACTTTTTTGGTTTTAAGTGATCAAAAACATTTTCGGTTGCCATAGCAAATTGAATGGCTAGTGCAACTTCCCCTTTTGGGAAATTTCCTATCACCCTACATTACACCCGACTTTGAACCAAATCGGCAATAAACACCTCGGGTCCATTCTAATATTCATTGAAAACGAGCATTTAATTTCAAGGAGGGAATAGTGCTGTCAACACTTACATTTCTAGATTTATAGCTACAATCTAATTTTTTTTAATTAATTGCAAGTTAAAATTAGAACCAGAATTTATATTATTATTGCAGTTTATATTAATTATTTTTTAAGTTTAAATTGAGAATAAAATTAATATTACTTTTGCAGCTAAAAACCTTTGTTGTATAATAACCCTAGCAGTATACGCTTAAATTTAATCTTAAACAAGTTTTCTTTTGCAACTTGAACAAGACTAAATTTAGAGGAGGAATATCAGACTGAAATTAACCGTTATAACGAGTCTTAAATAAGACTTTCACAGAGCTGAAATACATCTAAAATAAGGATGTATCTGGGACTGTGGCAGTTTCAATAAAGTCTTAGATAGGTTTTATTTTGGCCATCTTATTTGAAACTTAAACCAAAACATAGCAACCTTAACTAAGTCTCGATTTTCAGTCTGAAACAAGGATGAATTTGGGACTGTGGCAACTTTAAATTAGGCTGTTTTTATATTAAAAAATACAGCTTCGATTTTGGTACTGGTGGTTTCCAGACTGTCCGCTGGGGAAAAGGTGCAAGACTTCCGGGAAAATGCATCACTCGCTTCTACATTCGGAAATAGCTGCTCAGACGTTCGACAACCTGTCGCCAAATCAACCACAAAATCAACTGCCGACTCAAACCCAAAGCGACTACTCCCAGGGGAGGGACAATTCGAGGTCCGATGCGTTATTGGCGACGGCAGTCCTCAGAGTAGAGACCGCTAAGGGGAAATGTCTCCGGTTCCGTGCTTTTCTGGATGGAGAATCAACCGTCTCATGTATATTAGAAACTTGCATCGGGCAATTGGGTCTAGAACGAGAGAAAGTCGATACTGAGGTGATCGGACTGGGTTCGATACCACTTAGCAAGGCCAGAGGGTTGGCTCAAATAAATTTTAAACCTTCCATCAGTGACGGGGAGATAGAAAGATTCAGCGTTCATGCTTACGTCTTGAAGAAAGTCACGTTGCAACTCCCGACCAGGAAATATGACATCAAAAATAGGCATCACTTAAAGCACCTTCAACTCGCCGATTCGGAGTTTAACATTTCCGCCGATATCCATATACTCCTGGGAGCAGATATCTTCTTTAAACAATTTCTCAGAGAGAAAACGAAAAGCGATTCAAGGCTTCCAAGCGCCGTTCACTCGTAGTTAGGCTGGATAATATCAGGGCCAGTTGACTCGCGCAGACCAGAATCCAGGTTCATCATGCAACGATCAACCTTGACGAAGTTATGAGGCGATTTTGGGTCATAGAGGATGTCCCGAAACGGTCAACTATGACAAGGAAAAATGGACTGTGAAGACGCCTTCAAGGAAACTCATTACTGTGATCGAGCTGGGCAATTTGTAGGAGTCAAAGGTATTGTTGGGGTCATCAAGAGAGACAGCACTGAAATGGCTGCTGCAGATGGAGAAAAATATAGATCTCCAGAGTTCAAGTCCCTATATCATGGATTTATCGAACAGTACGAGTCTTGAGGTTTTATGACGAAAGTCGCAACAAAACCATAATCCAATCAACGAATCTTTATTCCGCACCACAACGTTATGAAGGATTGGAATTTAACGAGTAAATTTCGAGTCTTGTTCAATACTTCTGTAAAGACGAGTTCCGGGTTTTCATTCAACGATGCTCAAATTGTCGGACCTGTGGTTCAAGTTTCACTGCACGCTATTATCATGAGGTTTCGAATTCATCCATTTGCCTTCTCAGCAGACAAAGCCAAAATGTATCGCCAGATTCCGATGGCTCCAGATCAACTTGACTTGCAATGCATATTATGGAGACCTTCACCAAAGAAACCGATACAGGAGTACCAGTTGACCACTGTCACTTACGAGACGTAGTCCGCACCATTCTTGGCTACTCGAGTTGTTTACCGGGCACCGTGCCCCATAGAATTTACATGGGGTATTATTTGGACGGTATCTCACTTGGCACCATGCCGCATTGAATTATATTTTCGGTATTTGACGCGTTCACCGGTCGTAATTGTACTGCGAGAGAGCTGTGAGCAGCGTATCTCATAGAAAATACATGGAGACGAGGATTTGAATATTGACCGTGAATTGTTTAAAAGCGTATTGCGCTGATATACCCTTAAATTCCAAAGCCTGCTTAATCTGCTGTTTCGAACGTGGTAGCAAAATCGTAATTGATTAAGGCGTGGTAAAAAGTACAATAAAATGTACCATATAAAGTTGAGTTTTTCCTCCAAAAGAGCATTCTTATTGTACGTCCGTGAGGCTCTAACACCTCGGAATCCGAATACTAAGAAGATGTAAGTATAAACTTTTCCGTATTAAATTATTTTAAGTGATTTCTAACGATTTCGATACCCCTTTTAGGAACGTCGGTAAGGTTTTCCCTATGTCTACTACGAAGTTGATATCGGTTACCCCAGACTAATATTCACGTCGGTACTTTGAATGGAAGTGTTGGAATTTCGTTGACGGAAATCAGTTCAAGCAACTACGGTGAGTAAGCAGTCAAATAACTACGTTCTTGGAAGACGATTAGATTCCGAACTCTACGTGGTTCTTTGAAGGATCAGAAACGCGACGAGTCGAGCTATGCATTTTCCAAACGCGGAGGGTGGTGGACGTGAGAGAAATAATCCTTGGAACTGGGACCAACTACGGAAAGCACATCTTAACCAAACAGGGCTTTACTGTCACGCAATACCCCTGGAAGACGTTGATGGATCAATACGACGAAGTGATGACGTATCACAACGAAGTAAAACGCGTCTTCAATGATATTAAAGGAGTCGTTCTGACCGCGATTACAGACTACGTGAATAAGCAATGCGAAGGTTGCAAAATTGATCATCCCTCACAAAGGCAGCACGATTGTCTGATGATTGATTGGAACTCTCGTTTAGATATACATTTGTTTGACGCGATGGACATAATTTGTTATTCCGAATTCACTTTTAAAGTTTTAAAGTTTACACGTTTTTAAGTGGGTATATTAGCGATATTTAATTGACTTTTATAATGTATACGCTTAAAAAAATTTGTTTAAAACTGAAGACTTGAGTTTATCAATAAAAATCTTGAGTATTAGAAACTGGGCTCTTTATTTGGGAGCTCATTTAGAAACATGGAGCGAGTTATGTAAAATCCGTTCACCGGGCTCGTCGCTTGGCCCACGCAATGTGGAAAGTCCCACTTCATCGACAAATTAATTATCCCCCCCCCCTCCAAGGATAGTTTCGGCTTATACGGAGTACCAGGATAAATTATTTAATTTGGTATTGGAGTATAATAATACCGTAGAGTTTCACGATGTTTTATTAGACCCTGTCAATTTACGTTTATAAATTTTGTAATTCTCTACGATATCTTATGTGAAATAGCGAATAACAACGACGTCACAAATTTATTTGAACGACGTTCGCATCATCGTAACACGTTCGTACTGATTTTTATCACGGGAAAGAAGTTAGAACTCTCAATTCGAATTCACAGTTCCTGGTCATTTTCCGTTCGGCTAGAGACGTTTCCAGCGTGCTAAATATCGCTAAAGAAATTTCACCGGCTAATACCAAATTCTTTGGTGACGCGTTTCGTCATTAAGACGTGGTGAAACCATAAGGTTATATACTCATCGACTTGAAACCAAATACCGCAGAAGAATATTGGCTGCGAACGGGGATAATACCGGGAGAAGAAGCCGCGATTTTCGTCCCGAAATAAAATCAAAATGACTATAGCACGGTCAAAACGAGTGTGTAAAAACTTGGATTTTTATTAAATATTGAGCGCGTGTAATGGGAGACAGAGAAAAGCTATGATTAAACTAGCGAATCGCGACGCTATCTTAGCGCTGGTCGAATGTTGTATAAATGTACTACGCGGGAACATTCAGCTAACAGATGGACAAAACAGTCGATTGAAGAAACATCGTAAAGCCTTATATCATCTTTACGCAAAAATTTCTCGCGCTAAAAGAAAACAGATTCTAGTGCAGAAGGGAGGATTTCTTCCGTTTTTGTTAGCACCACTTCTTATAATCGTTAGCTCAGTCGCCGGCGCCGCGATAAGCCCCGCCATAAATAAATAAATGGCCCGAAAAATGATTTTAATGTCTGAAGACGCTTTACGTCGAATGAAAAATGCTACTCCCGAAAATGTTCCCAGTGAAATACCATCCTTGGATGAAGAAATGAAAGACATCAACGATTACAAGTACACAAATTTATTGTTAAAATAATTTAATTGTTAAAGTTGAAGTGTTTAAACAATTAATATATTTTAACAATAAATTTGCCTTAAAGTGTACTTTTAATCGTTGATGTCTTTCATTCCTTCGCAAAAATACCTTTATTGACATTTTTAAATAACCTATTAGGTATTACCTTTTTTTCCTACTTACATAAGTCTGGATTTGGATCATGCTTAATGGGATACATTTGAGATAACTTATGACTTCAAATTTGATTAAATAGTGGCTACGTAAGAAAGAGATAAAGTAAATTTAAATTGAGAATCTAATTTAAATTAATTGAGGTAAGGGAGTAAAATCGGCTTTACCGTCTAACTCAGCGGTTTCCAAAAGGTGTTCCGCGGAACCCTGGGGTTCCTTGGAAGGGTCACAGGGGTTTCGAGAATCTTTATTTGTGTCAAGAGTCTTTTAAGATAAGTGAAAAAACATAGTTTGGGATCCGACAACAATTAGGTGGATGATTTAGGGTTCCATAGCAAAAAATTAGGAACCGCTGTTCTAACTTAAAAGATTTTGGGGAGAGTAAACCTCCTCGATATAGAATATAACAGTTTATAAGCTCTTTTCCTGGGAGTATTTTTTAATAGGTCTTTTGTATCTGCCCGGTGGCATTTTAAGAGGTGACTCTTTCTGAGATATACTACTAGCCATATACGAGGGGCTTCAAGAAAGAGATAATAGGTGAGAACGGAACCTTTCAAACATAATTTTAAGTAGTGAGACTTAATGGCGACAGATTAGCGGGAAGATGTTCGTTTTGGGAAAATTGGAAAATTTCAACGTTACGATAGATGATACAAATTCCGGGATGGACGTCTATCTTTCTGGGGATATTCTTACTTGATGTATCGCAATTCTGTGGGTCTGTAAGTGACGAGGACGACTTTGTTTCTCGACAAAGAAGGGACAGAGCCAGGTTTGTTTCTTACAAACGGGTCGAACTTTGACGTTGCGTGGATTGAAAGTTTCTCCTTTGGGGATTACGATTGGCCGAGAATTGCTCCTTCGAACGTTGAAAAATCTCTATTCGAGAAGTTGTTGGGCTTCAAACTATATTTGTGCAAAATTTGCATCTTTTCTAGGGGATTTATTTGGGAATTTTGGCCTCTATTATTTTCACTTGGGATTTGAGCGGGAAAAAGTACGAACTGGGGAAACTCTGCTGTTGTAGCAAAACTATAGTCTGGTCTCGTGGTTCTCTGACATGAGCGGCGGATCTCTTTTTTCATTTTGGGTGCCCTCTGGTTTTGTTGTTATCCAGCTTGGGGAGACTGGAAAATGTGAGCTGCCGGAAGTGTATGCTTGGGTGTGCTGAAGGATTTTCATTGTTGATTGGAATGACTTAGAATGACTTCCACGACTTCGATTCGTCCGGGCTGTTCCCTCTAAAACCATATCGACGCCTCATTAAGCTTGTTTCGGCAGTGCTAATCTAAGCATAATCCGGAGTAATCGATGTCAGTAACTTCTATCGTCTTAGGCCTACACTCCGACTTCACTTCAAGGACCTTGGATTATGGACGAAATAAATTAGACCCGTGAGCAATGGCAGTCTGACGTAACATTTGATAAGTAGCTACAGATATATTTTCATCAAAAACTAAAGCTAAAGCTTCCTCTGGAGAACAAGAAGTTGGTTTTGTATAATAACGTTTTGGGCTCGACTCGGACTTTTTGAAAAATCTTTGATAAAGTTTTTTCGCCTTTGATTTTGAAAGCCTTTTCAGCTGTTTTCAAGATTTGGTCCTTTGATTTTCTAGCCATCATAGTTACTGTACCACTTAATTTTCGGCTTTTAGTCCTAGCCGTAGCTAAGGGGTAGTCTATTGGTGGTCTTCCGGTGGCAGTGGTTAAACTTGAGGTAGCAGCGGTTGAACGTGCGGTAGCAGTGGTTGAACTTGAGGTAGCTATCTATTAAAGGGAATATAACCTCAAGTCGTTTTTCATGTTTTTATGCTTTTTTATGTAAGCAATTTTGGCGGGAAGTCACTAAACAGCGCCAAAAATATCTAAAGTCATAGGAGGGAGCGGGAAATGGTCGAAGTTTGGTGTTCCACACTTAAAACCTGAGGTTATATTCCCTTTAAAGAGTTTTGATCTCTTAACAAAGAAAGCACTGCTTCGATGCACTCAGATTGATTTGGTTTTGATTTAAATATATTAAATAAATCGGACTTTTTAATTGGTTGACTGGATTTTAACTCCTGATTATCCATATTTTTCGTTTAACTTAGTTTTTTACCAATTATGCTTTTTTGCTTAGAACACTTACTTATTATACTGAGACGTACACATGCGTTCAGTTGATGTATACAAATAGTTAAAAATCTAATACAGTTGATATGATGAGGTAGAACATGTTAAAAATTCAAAAGCGAAATTGTGCTTAGTTTTCTAATTAAAATGTATTCAAATAAAATTTTAATTAATTTGTGTGATTCATTATTATATTTTTATGTTTATAAGATAAATGTTATAAACATTCCGAAAGGAACTTTCTTTTGAGATTAGTTCAACATCTAATTAGATTCTTCGCGAGTTCACATATATATCTTTAACCATGATGTAAGGGAAAATTGTTGGTCATTTATCCGTATTTAGGGCAATACGGTTCTTAATTTTTATACTTCAACTTTTCGGCAAATATTTTAATTTCTAGCCCAAAAATAGCCCAATTTCTGGCTATATTTGTGCTATTTACCAGAAATTGTTTTACCGAAATTTAAAACCAATTGCCGCTACTGCGTCAGAGATCGCAAAGTTTTTTCAAAATATTATAGTAATATCACTTGTTTTCTATCAATTAACAAAAACAAAATCGAAATTAGCCTGCGGGTTCTCAAGTTAAACCCAAACGAAAATGGCAGATTTGGTGCATTTTTCAGTGGTTTTTGTTCGATAACTTCAAAAGTAAATGACATTATGCAATGAATTTTTTTATATAAGATATGGAACTAATTCAAAACTGATTTCGATGCTTGATTTGCTAAAAAAAAAGTAACACAAGGCTAACTTGTCCGCTAGGTGGCGTATAATAATAATTTTAGATTTCAAAAATTTCTAATTTTATAAAGGAACTAATTTTATAAAAGTAATTTATCTATGTGCCATCTAGAGTTTTGGCCACTAAAACGGGTTAATAAAGAATAGTGCGTTATGAACTGCAATCCCGCGGCCCAGGGAAATTATGCCGCTCGACGCGCCATCTATCTATGAATCGTTGAAACTATTATTTTATCTTGGTTTCTTTTAATTTACATTCTCATTTCAGTTTTCTGTAAATATTATTAATTATTTGTATTAATATAAAACACATGAAATGTTTAGGTCTTAAAATTTTTAATAATTCAATTATTTCTTTAAAATTCGAGCTATTTGCGTCTTAGGAATAGGGGCCCGTTAGTAGCTCCACCTGCATTCTAACTTTAATTATTAATAATTAAAATATAATTTTAATGAGTAATAAAATTGTATTTTAAAACATAAATTTTTATTTTAGCTATTATTAAATTATGGTTACATTGAAAATAACATTAATAATAATAAGTAATTTTTTCACAATGAAGATGGCGCTTGGAAACCTATAATTCCAATGGGGATAAAAGCTGCAGTACGTAACTGTCCCCCTTCTTTAGTACACCGAGTTCTAACCTGTGTAGATAAATCGTTAAAATACTATATTTGGAATATAATTTTTTTCAATTCCCTTGAGATTCGTCGTTGATACCAGTTTCTTAAAACTAATATAAAATTACTAACTCAAAACTGACGACAAAATCATGGTTTCCACTAGACTTATATAAACATAATTTCTTTAAATGAAAAATAACTTCAATTATGAAACTGAAAAACTTACATTTAAGGGATTTGTCATAATTCCGTTTCATTTAGTAGTTTATTTTTCATAAACGGATACTGTCTGCCACGACGTCTGTTGATATATTACCTATATCGATTTCTACAAGTAGGGTATATTCCTTTAGAGTACAGGAAGTGTTTCAATTTAAACCAAGTTTAAAATACGACTTTTTTGGGAAACCATTAATTAGCTCAATTTAATGTTAAATTAAAAGTTCATAAAATAACAGGGAAACACTTTTCACCACTCTCGCCTTAGCTTCAGATATTTTTGTCACTACCTAGTTGTTTGTTAAGAGGTTTTGAAAAATATCGTCTTGAAGAAACTTTATTTATTCTTTTCGACTTCAGTGAATTTAAAATAACGAAGAAAAACGAACACTTCCAATTCGTTTCACATATATCACCAAAAACGCTTTCAGATGTATCCAAAAAATCATGCTTGCACTGAAATTGCTCGGGTACATATTGCAAGTCGTTCAAGCAAGATCAGAAACAATTGAAATCACAGGGGACTTGCAAAATGGGAAAATTTTGTCCATCGTCCATGAAATGTCGATTGGCAAAAAGTGTGAAGTGGTTCTGGAACAGCACAAAACTCACCTAGCCATGAAACCAATGTTTATTCAACTGCTCATATGAATTTGACTGATGAAGAAAGATCATATATCGCTGGTATTTGGGTATTTTGAGTACAAACCGAAATTGGTCTTGAAAAATGAAGACCACCTCTTCCGTAGTATTTCTTTAAGCAGTTTCACGAAATTTAATGCAAATTTAAATTTTGAAAAAATAAAGTGTCCAAAGTGCAATAAAATGAAGCCCTTCAAAATTGACCATGATTCCCGCGGATGGTCTCAAATTAGAACTTTCTTGGTTTTCCATAAATAATGGTTGAGCGATGAAACTCCATCATTAAAGTGAAATTATTATTCATAAAAACTGTCCATGCATCTGTTTTACGTTAAAAGATAATTTTGCTGGTAGACTAATAAACCGATAAGTACAAAATTACTATTAACTTAGATACATCTACGTACGTTGTATACTATATACAATCTTTCCTCGGTCCAAGGCCCAACAATTTCGTTGTTAATCATTAACTATACTTACAACGACGCTTTGGTTCAGGACAATACACAGTAAATATTTATCTAAGGTACATTATACTATGTAAAGATTATAATTCTAACGGAACTTTGTGTAGGATCATTCTAAAAGAGCAAACTGGTTCTCTTAAATGCATAAGTGGCGTCGCTGCACATTTTTACGTTACGTGACAAAGAACCATGAAACAAATGTTGCCAAGAATGGAAGGCTGCCTGATCAAATCACGTTCGAGATACTTTTTTTACTAACTATTTAAACTTGAAGGTGAAATTGATAACGCAACTGCTACCGTGGCACAGACGCGCTACCGTTTAGCAAGTAACTCCAACCCTAAAGGCTACGTATGTGAATGACATTAAATTTAGTTTTTTTCAACGTGAACGTTTTTCCAAAAAAACTTATAATATTATCATTTGATAAACTAAACCGCGAAATCCTTCCACTTTTGTCCTTTTTTAATAAATATGTTTTGCTCTTGAATATCAAATACTAATTTTTAATTCCGAATATTTGTCAGATATTTAAAGAAAATCATTTTTTATAGAATAAATAATTTTCTCTATTATGGCTTTTTGATATAATATTAAGACATTTACCAAATAAGTGCCAATAATCTTCATCATTCCGAAATTAATTAACTTCACAAAAATATTTTTTAAATAGCTTTCGCTTTAAGAGATACCCGTGATCCCTTTTTGATTATATGTGTTATTTGTAAAAAAAATATTTTACGGAATTAATCTGCTGTTATTAATCTTTATAAAACAGAAAGATTCCCACTTGCTCGTTTTTAAGCACACGTACGTAGCAAAATGGAAACTAATCTTATTTATCCGGCTATGGTTTAGTTAATGTTTGATTGTATGTTGTTTCGCCTAGTTCATTTACAGTTTTCATGTTGCTCAATTTTAAAATTATTAAAGAGATAAAAAGAAAAATGAAAACCTTTTATTGGGGTATCGGAAGAAAAATATTGAAACCACGGGATTTGGTAGGCCAAGAAAATTAACCCCTACTTACTAATTTTTCCTAGTGATGATTAGAAAACGACTAGGGCTCATGCTGATAGGTTTGGTGTGTCAAGTAAAATAAGTGAGCAGAATTAAAATTTCGTGGATCAGTATCATGTTTTTGAGGTTGGGGCAAATGAGTATTCAAATGGCCAACACGAGAAGCCATTGATAAGACAAAGCTGAAAGAGTAACATGACCTATATCCCAACACTAGAGCCATCTGGGACGCAAGAGTTCCAGTGCCACACATAAAGCTCGCTTGTTTTAAAGTCAGGAACGTATTCAAATTATTAGTATGCAACTACTTAACACGGCCTCGTTAGTCTTATACCAATTATTCCACAATGAGTGAGATAGGATTTTTCAATCGCAGTTAGCAAAACAAAGAAATATTTATTTCTATCTTTGTAATTATGTTTTTGTTCCAAAGAACGAGGTCAAATCTCACGCTATGAATGATAATCCATTTCGTGAAATCAACTATCAAATCAAAGCAGGTGAAACCAGATATACCTAAGTAGCCAATGATTTGAAAATATTATTCGTGGGTTAATTTCAACTTAGGGTTCCCATGATTGGTATAAAAAGTAAGAGACCTGCTTCTTAAAAATCTCACTTGGTAATAAAGCTGCAAATGTGTATGAATATTTAATTACGAGCGCACACTTTTCACCTTATTGGTGCTCCCTAACATACATTTTGCTTCTGAGTTATGGAGTCCACTTGCCTCGTGTGACCATGAATGTTTAGTGTAGGCGCACAACATGTTCACTCAATTAACAAGCGGCTTAGACAAACTGCCCCTTGAGTCCAGGAACCGAAAATTGAACATTGTCTCTCCTCTCATCCACCACGCTGTTAATGACATTGTCCATTTATGGAGTTTGTTTTCTGGAAAATTGAAATTGACTGTTATTCAAACTCGACCCCCTGCGAAAAACTAGAGGCCACTTGGCCAAAATCTCCAAGCCGAGAGTAATAACTAAATTGAGACAATGGCGCGGTACCTATCGCACCATCAAGAATTGGAATTCACTCCCAAACGATGTTTTCAACAATACTACACTTTGGGCCTTGCGCCAAAGTGTTCGTAACACATCCTCTCTTAATACTTGTATCCCTGCAAGGCTGTGCAAAAGCTACCCTCGCTTCGCAGACTGTATCAGTAATTTAATAAATAAATAAAAAAATAGATAAATAAAAGATCCAGATTATCTGTCCAAGGGCAGAGCCTCGAGCTAAAAGTTTTTTACTTCGCCCCCCCCCCCCCACCTACTTTTCTCACTAGAGTGACCTCTATTACAACGTTTTTTCGTTAGCGAGTAGGGTCTTCGAGCCGGTCCCAGAGAGTATACAGTAGAAGGTCACCACCCAATCCTCCCATTCCTCCTATTCCCCCTGCTCCTCCAATTCCTCCCGCACCGCCGCACCGCCCGCACCGCCCGCGAGTACCGTGGTGGTGAACAGCCAAAGGTAGGGTGAACTAGCAAAGTTATGTTTAACGAAAGAGTGACGTAATACTTAGGTGGTGAACGTACAAAGGCAGGGGTGTTACAGGTGGTGAACTAGCAAAGTTATGTTTAACGAAAGAGTGACGCAATACTTAGGTGGTGAACGTACAAAGGCAGAGCGGTGTCGGCAGTGAACAGCCAAAGCTACAGTTGAGTGGTGAACGTGTAAAGGCAGCTGCCTTTCTGTGTATTAATGGTTGACCGTCAACTCATTACCCACCTCCAGAAAAGAAGGGCTATAATCCTGATTGACAGTCCCCGCTTTCCGTTGGGTGGAGAACTAGTAAAGCTAGGACATCACTGGTGGTGAACGTGTAAAGCTATAGAGAGTGGTGAACATGAAAAGGTACAGACTGTACCTCGATAAAATGAAAGCGTTATAGAAGGTAGCAGCGTTTCTCTGTATTATTGATAGAAGGTCCCCACCTGCAGAAAGAAGAGTTTTAATCCTGATTGTAGTTCTCCGCTTTTTCACCGTCTGTATGAAGCGCGTACGTTTCTCCGATACTATTGTACACGTTCTACCGTACGAAGACCGTGTAAACTACGAATTGAGAAATAAACATCATTTTAATATGCAAATTAGATTAAAATTTGAACCGCTAATTTTCCCGGTATTATTTAAGTTGCGAATGAGTGGTGGTAAATGTTACAACGGTGGTGCCCAAAACCCTGCCGTACGAAGACCGTGTAAACTACGAATTGATAAATAAACAATATTTTATTATGCAACTTAGACTTAAATTTGAACCACTGATCTCCCCGGTATTATTAAAGAGGCGAATGAGTGGTGGTGAATCTTTCAGCGGTGGTACCCAAAACCCTGCGTTTTCTCACAGTGGCGACGTAAAATACCATGACGCAATATATTAATATACATATAAAGTCGAACGTCTAGAGTGGATGACCATTCAAACTCGAAGAAGTTTCAAGTCAAGAAGAATAAATCGACAAGAACTATGTAAGTATAATCCAGTATTTTAGTCCTCTTTTTATGGGGACAATATATTTACTTATCAATTACAGGTATAAAAAATCAATAGTCATTGATTTTGAATTCTTTGACGGGCGGACCGAAGATGAAAAGCCGGAGAAAATAGTGAAAGAAGCGTCAGCATGTTCGGCCGAAACTACACCCCGGGTCGCATCGTGGACTTTCCTCCCGCCGTACCCCCGAGCTGACCTCCCTTCCCGCACTCAACGACAGAACACTTGGGTAGAAAAGAACATACACGGCCTCGCTTGGGACTATGGTTTCACCCCGTACAACAAATTGGAAGAATGCATGCGAATGGCTACTCACGGCTATGACCGCGTATTTTGTAAAGGCGAAGAGAAATGCGTATTTTTATTAGAACTAATACACCGCGAAGTGATAGACTTAAATGGTGTAGGGTGTCCGAAGGTTACTGAATTAGACGAAGACGGACCCATGTTTGCGTGTCTTACTCGTCACAAAACGAACTTTTTAAGTAGGAAATATTCCTGCGCTCTTGAAAAGAGTACATAATTTTCCGAGTGGCTATATAAAAATATCAATCTTGTAACTGAACAATTATCAGATGAATAAAAAGCAATTTTATTTAGCTCAAAAGTTTTATTTTTATCTTAAAAATATTTTAAAAAAGAATAAAAAAGTACATTTTAAAGAATTAAAAAACATTTTAAAGAATTAAAAAACATTTTAAAGAATTGAAAAATATTTTAAAGAATTTAAAAAAACATTTTCAAATTCTAATTGAGTTTGGAAAGTTTTCCAAGGTGGCGCTTGTAATGAATGCACCTAGATGTTGCAATACGGATGCATCTAGAGTGACCAGCATGTTCATCCGCCCTTCCGTCATAAGATGGCGTACATCCCGCCTCCGGATGAGGAACGCCGTTATAGATGTTTGGACGCTAGTTAAGGGAAGTTAAGTTAAGTTAAATATATATATAAACATTATTAGAATAAATACATACGCAAATCCATGGGCGTTTAGCTCTAAATACCCCTCTGGAGGAGGGATATAAAGGCCATCCGCGTTTCGGGAAGGGCTAATATATGAAAGTAATATATATTAAAGAAAATGTATAAATATATGTATATATTAATTATACGTACACAGGGATCATGTTAACGGCGATAATTTCCTCAACTAAATCAAGGATCGCTCTAACATAACATTCGGTTCCTTGGAGACTTGGGGTTAATAGGGATCTGATTAGCAGCATGATTCTAATTAGATATAATTATTGATAATTAAAAAAATGTATATATATATATTTTTTTTTTCCCATAAATTTTAAATAATTTATATATTTACCCAAAACCATCAATATTTAGAATATTCGCGGGGAATTCCTCAATTAACGAACTGTGTTGATATGGTTCAGGTTCAGGTTCATTTAATAATACCCTAATTATTTAAAATTACGAATATGTTATTTACAAGTAACTTCCATGTCATAATAGTACAAATAAATAAATTACTTACATGTCGTCCTCCTGTAAAATCGTCTTCAATTTCATACTCCGACTCATCAATACCTTCCTCCAAGTATTCGCTCGTTAATGGAATCCTTCCAACAACCATTTTTATATTGGGTTTGGAACGGAAAGTGAACTTTTGAGCATCCTGGAGCCCCTTTTAAAGAAACCAATTGGATATGCCGGGTTTTGCCTATAGTTGTAAAAATAACGTTCGCAAAGGTTAAGTAGTAAGAAATACCCTAATGACACTATGTATTTTTCGTGTTTTACGATCCATAGATACTAAATATAGGGATAAACTTAAATACCCTAGAGTAAAACTACTGTTGCGGAAAAACCATCAGATATTCGCTAGTTTTCAATGGACAATGAAAGGTTATCTTAATATATTTGCGGTAATCCGTAGTAGTAACCACTCTCCTCGCACTTCCCCAACCTTTTCTCCTTTATGTCAATCATTGACGCGCGTGAAAATTGGAGAAAATTACAAAATGTCCTGAAGAAACCCAGTAACCCAACTAGGCCTCTTAACTTTGGATACGTTACTTTCAACGCATAGTTAAAGAGAGAGAGAGAGAGACATACATCGCAAAATTGCACAATATTGTGTTTGGACGACAAAGTTTATTTTAATATAATTTATTCATAAATATTTTTTGAAGTACAAACAAGAATAGTAACCTAAGCCTACACACAAGAAACATCTTTACTCTACTTTAAATCCAATCAAATCTATTTCCGATATGTAAATAGATGGAAACATATTGCAAAAAAAAATCTCTTTTTCTACTTTTAATTGGTAAAATACAATTCCAATATGTAAATATAAGTATAAAAATACGACAAAAACAACTTGCCTATATTTAAAATATGGTAAAATACAATTCTTATACACAAATATAGTCAGAAAGATACTATAAAAACAAAAAAAAAATGAAAATAAAATAAAATAAAATTAGTGTGGATAAGATTTGCAAATATCATTTTGAAACTAATAATTTTCACGCTTTATTTAAGTCAAGCAATTACATTAATAAAAATGAAAGACGTTAAACAAAATAATAATTTGTAAATATTGTAAATATTTTAAGACAATAAAGAAATTAAGATATGTTTTAATTAAAACCTCTTTTTATTACTATAAATATTCCAATATTAAATGGGAACCGCTGCCCTAGAAAAAGTGCATTCAGAAAAATTTTATAGACAGAATATTTCACCCGGTGGGGAATTGTACACTAACTCACATACAAACTAAGACGTTAAACAAAATAATAATTTAAGCCAATAAAGAAATTAAGAAATGTTTTAAATAAGATCTCTTTTTTCTACAATAGTCACCTTTTATTTCTATAAATTTTTCAATATTGATATATTATTATTATTATTATGTTAATATTAAATCGCACAATTATCCGGAGTTAAGCCACTCAATGGTAAACAACATTACAAAAAGTTCTAATGGTACTGATTCACGATGTCAATTATTCTAGATTTCGTTTCGAACTGAGAGACTGTTTAAACTAGTTCGCGTGTTTCACTTTTTCTTTTTAGTTTTCTGCTCTCTTCCAACTATCTTGCATTGTTTTTATATCTTTAACTTCATTTCTCAGTACCATTTCTCTTTGACTAGCTTAAATCTCCACTCTTCAATATGCTTTTCCATTTCTACCAAATGCTTTCTTATTTCTAGCTCATCTAGAAACGTCACATTATACTCTTCCACTATTTTACTCGCTTCTTCAAATGTATTGAAATCCATATGGTTATAACTAACAAAACATAATTAATATAAAAAGTTCAGAAATGCTAAATTTAGGTCGTCTGAAAGACCCTTCTCTCTACTACGTCACAAATGTTTTGTTAAAAATAATGAAATTAATTATGAACTCCATTTAATATCATTAAGTGTCTATATACCAAAGTGGCTCTTTAACCAACATCACAAGCATTTTGATAAAATAAATATATCAAGTTTTAGTATGAGAAACTTATATTTCTCAAGTATTGTAATTGTACATGTGATTCCGTATGAGGACCTGGTAAATTTATATATACGTAACGCTACTCATTTCAAATGGGTATACGAATACGTTAAATTACATTCCGATATACAAATATATATATACTTGACGTTCAATACGTTTAAATAGACTTCCAAAATACAAATATAGATAGTAAAATACTAAAAAAAAAAACCTCTTTCTCTACGTTAAAATAGATTTCATTACGCAAATATAGGTAGAAAAATACTACAAAATCCCCTTAACTTGGCGTTCAATATGTTAAAATACTTTTCCGATACGTAAATATAGGTAAAACATATAAACTCTACTTTTAATACAACAAAATACAATTCTGATATTCAAATATTTAAAAATACTTAATGTACTGAGTTACGTTTAAAAGAACCTTTTGTAATCACGAATTCATCCAATTGTTAATCATAAATTCCATATTAGATGGTGTATGTATGATTGGTAAGACTCTTGTCAGTAAAATACATTTCCAATGTGAAAATATAGATAGAAAAATACTAAAATCCCATTTTAAATTTGATAAAATACATTTCAGATATGTAAATAGGTAGAATAATACTATAAAATTCCTTTTTTCTACTTTTAATACGGCAAAACACAACTCCGATACGCAAATATATACAGAAAATACTAAAAACCTCTATACTCTACGTTCAGTACGTTAAAATAGATTTCATTACGCAAATATAGTTAGAAAAATACTACAAAATCCCCTTAACTTGGCGTTCAATATGTTAAAATACTTTTCCGATACGTAAATATAGGTGGAAAGATACTATTAAAACATCTAAACTCTACTTTTAATACAACAAAATACAATTCTGATATTCAAATATTTAAAAATACTTATTGTACTGAGTTTCGTTTAAACGAACCTTTTGTAATCACGAATTCATCCAATTGTTAATCATAAATTCCATATTAGATGGTGTATGTATATTTGGTAAGACTCTTGTCAGTAAAATACATTTCCAATGTGAAAATATAGATAGAAAAATACTAAAATCCCATTTTAAATTTGATAAAATACATTTCAGATATGTAAATAGGTAGAATAATACTATAAAATTCATTTTTTCTACTTTTAATACGGCAAAACACAACTCCGATACGCAAATATATACAGAAAATACTAAAAACCTCTATACTCTACGTTCAGTACGTTAAAATAGATTTCATTACGCAAATATAGTTAGAAAAATACTACAAAATCCCCTTAACTTGGCGTTCAATATGTTAAAATACTTTTCCGATACGTAAATATAGGTGGAAAGATACTATTAAAACATCTAAACTCTACTTTTAATACAACAAAATACAATTCTGATATTCAAATATTTAAAAATACTTAATGTACTGAGTTACGTTTAAAAGAACCTTTTGTAAACACGAATTCATCCAATTGTTAATCATAAATTCCATATTAGATGGTGTATGTATGATTGGTAAGACTACAACAATCTCTATACTCTACATTCAATACGTTAAAATATATTTACAAAATGCTAATATAGGTAGAAAAATACTACAAAATCTCTATATTTTACCTTTAATACGTTAAATGACACGAATAAGCGTTGATTCGTGTCATTTAACGTATTAAAGGTATTTTTCTAACTATATTTGCGTAATGAAATCTATTTTAACGTACTGAACGTAGAGTATAGAGGTTTTTTAGTATTTTCTGTATATATTTGCGTATCGGAGTTGTGTTTTGCCGTATTAAAAGTAGAAAAAAGGAATTTTATAGTATTATTCTACCTATTTACATATCTGAAATGTATTTTATCAAATTTAAAATGGGATTTTAGTATTTTTCTATCTATATTTTCACATTGGAAATGTATTTTACTGACAAGAGTCTTACCAATCATACATACACCATCTAATATGGAATTTATGATTAACAATTGGATGAATTCGTGATTACAAAAGGTTCTTTTAAACGTAACTCAGTACATTAAGTATTTTTAAATATTTGAATATCAGAATTGTATTTTGTTGTATTAAAAGTAGAGTTTATATGTTTTACCTATATTTACGTATCGGAAAAGTATTTTAACATATTGAACGCCAAGTTAAGGGGATTTTGTAGTATTTTTCTACCTATATTTGCGTAATGAAATCTATTTTAACGTAGAGAAAGAGGTTTTTTTTTTTAGTATTTTACTATCTATATTTGTATTTTGGAAGTCTATTTAAACGTATTGAACGTCAAGTATATATATATTTGTATATCGGAATGTAATTTAACGTATTCGTATACCCATTTGAAATGAGTAGCGTTACGTATATATAAATTTACCAGGTCCTCATACGGAATCACATGTACAATTACAATACTTGAGAAATATAAGTTTCTCATACTAAAACTTGATATATTTATTTTATCAAAATGCTTGTGATGTTGGTTAAAGAGCCACTTTGGTATATAGACACTTAATGATATTAAATGGAGTTCATAATTAATTTCATTATTTTTAACAATACATTTGTGACGTAGTAGAGAGAAGGGTCTTTCAGACGACCTAAATTTAGCATTTCTGAACTTTTTATATTAATTATGTTTTGTTAGTTATAACCATATGGATTTCAATACATTTGAAGAAGCGAGTAAAATAGTGGAAGAGTATAATGTGACGTTTCTAGATGAGCTAGAAATAAGAAAGCATTTGGTAGAAATGGAAAAGCATATTGAAGAGTGGAGATTTAAGCTAGTCAAAGAGAAATGGTACTGAGAAATGAAGTTAAAGATATAAAAACAATGCAAGATAGTTGGAAGAGAGCAGAAAACTAAAAAGAAAAAGTGAAACACGCGAACTAGTTTAAACAGTCTCTCAGTTCGAAACGAAATCTAGAATAATTGACATCGTGAATCAGTACCATTAGAACTTTTTGTAATGTTGTTTACCATTGAGTGGCTTAACTCCGGATAATTGTGCGATTTAATATTAACATAATAATAATAATAATATATCAATATTGAAAAATTTATAGAAATAAAAGGTGACTATTGTAGAAAAAAGAGATCTTATTTAAAACATTTCTTAATTTCTTTATTGGCTTAAAATATTATTTTGTTTAACGTCTTAGTTTGTATGTGAGTTAGTGTACAATTCCCCACCGGGTGAAATATTGTCTATAAAATTTTTCTGAATGCACTTTTTCTAGGGCAGCGGTTCCCATTTAATATTGGAATATTTATAGTAATAAAAAGAGGTTTTAATTAAAACATATCTTAATTTCTTTATTGTCTTAAAATATTTACAATATTTACAAATTATTATTTTGTTTAACGTCTTTCATTTTTATTAATGTAATTGCTTGACTTAAATAAAGCGTGAAAATTATTAGTTTCAAAATGATATTTGCAAATCTTATCCACACTAATTTTATTTTATTTTATTTTCATTTTTTTTTTTGTTTTTATAGTATCTTTCTGACTATATTTGTGTATAAGAATTGTATTTTACCATATTTTAAATATAGGCAAGTTGTTTTTGTCGTATTTTTATACTTATATTTACATATTGGAATTGTATTTTACCAATTAAAAGTAGAAAAAGAGATTTTTTTTGCAATATGTTTCCATCTATTTACATATCGGAAATAGATTTGATTGGATTTAAAGTAGAGTAAAGATGTTTCTTGTGTGTAGGCTTAGGTTACTATTCTTGTTTGTACTTCAAAAAATATTTATGAATAAATTATATTAAAATAAACTTTGTCGTCCAAACACAATATTGTGCAATTTTGCGATGTATGTCTCTCTCTCTCTCTCTTTAACTATGCGTTGAAAGTAACGTATCCAAAGTTAAGAGGCCTAGTTGGGTTACTGGGTTTCTTCAGGACATTTTGTAATTTTCTCCAATTTTCACGCGCGTCAATGATTGACATAAAGGAGAAAAGGTTGGGGAAGTGCGAGGAGAGTGGTTACTACTACGGATTACCGCAAATATATTAAGATAACCTTTCATTGTCCATTGAAAACTAGCGAATATCTGATGGTTTTTCCGCAACAGTAGTTTTACTCTAGGGTATTTAAGTTTATCCCTATATTTAGTATCTATGGATCGTAAAACACGAAAAATACATAGTGTCATTAGGGTATTTCTTACTACTTAACCTTTGCGAACGTTATTTTTACAACTATAGGCAAAACCCGGCATATCCAATTGGTTTCTTTAAAAGGGGCTCCAGGATGCTCAAAAGTTCACTTTCCGTTCCAAACCCAATATAAAAATGGTTGTTGGAAGGATTCCATTAACGAGCGAATACTTGGAGGAAGGTATTGATGAGTCGGAGTATGAAATTGAAGACGATTTTACAGGAGGACGACATGTAAGTAATTTATTTATTTGTACTATTATGACATGGAAGTTACTTGTAAATAACATATTCGTAATTTTAAATAATTAGGGTATTATTAAATGAACCTGAACCTGAACCATATCAACACAGTTCGTTAATTGAGGAATTCCCCGCGAATATTCTAAATATTGATGGTTTTGGGTAAATATATAAATTATTTAAAATTTATGGGAAAAAAAAAATATATATATATACATTTTTTTAATTATCAATAATTATATCTAATTAGAATCATGCTGCTAATCAGATCCCTATTAACCCCAAGTCTCCAAGGAACCGAATGTTATGTTAGAGCGATCCTTGATTTAGTTGAGGAAATTATCGCCGTTAACATGATCCCTGTGTACGTATAATTAATATATACATATATTTATACATTTTCTTTAATATATATTACTTTCATATATTAGCCCTTCCCGAAACGCGGATGGCCTTTATATCCCTCCTCCAGAGGGGTATTTAGAGCTAAACGCCCATGGATTTGCGTATGTATTTATTCTAATAATGTTTATATATATATTTAACTTAACTTAACTTCCCTTAACTAGCGTCCAAACATCTATAACGGCGTTCCTCATCCGGAGGCGGGATGTACGCCATCTTATGACGGAAGGGCGGATGAACATGCTGGTCACTCTAGATGCATCCGTATTGCAACATCGAGGTGCATTCATTACAAGGGCCACCTTGGAAAACTTTCCAAACTCAATTAGAATTTGAAAATGTTTTTTTAAATTCTTTAAAATATTTTTCAATTCTTTAAAATGTACTTTTTTATTCTTTTTTAAAATATTTTTAAGATAAAAATAAAACTTTTGAGCTAAATAAAATTGCTTTTTATTCATCTGATAATTGTTCAGTTACAAGATTGATATTTTTATATAGCCACTCGGAAAATAATGTACTCTTTTCAAGAGCGCAGGAATATTTCCTACTTAAAAAGTTCGTTTTGTGACGAGTAAGACACGCAAACATGGGTCCGTCTTCGTCTAATTCAGTAACCTTCGGACACCCTACACCATTTAAGTCTATCACTTCGCGGTGTATTAGTTCTAATAAAAATACGCATTTCTCCTCGCCTTTACAAAATACGCGGTCATAGCCGTGAGTAGCCATTCGCATGCATTCTTCCAATTTGTTGTACGGGGTGAAACCATAGTCCCAAGCGAGGCCGTGTATGTTCTTTTCTACCCAAGTGTTCTGTCGTTGAGTGCGGGAAGGGAGGTCAGCTCGGGGGTACGGCGGGAGGAAAGTCCACGATGCGACCCGGGGTGTAGTTTCGGCCGAACATGCTGACGCTTCTTTCACTATTTTCTCCGGCTTTTCATCTTCGGTCCGCCCGTCAAAGAATTCAAAATCAATGACTATTGATTTTTTATACCTGTAATTGATAAGTAAATATATTGTCCCCATAAAAAGAGGACTAAAATACTGGATTATACTTACATAGTTCTTGTCGATTTATTCTTCTTGACTTGAAACTTCTTCGAGTTTGAATGGTCATCCACTCTAGACGTTCGACTTTATATGTATATTAATATATTGCGTCATGGTATTTTACGTCGCCACTGTGAGAAAACGCAGGGTTTTGGGTACCACCGCTGAAAGATTCACCACCACTCATTCGCCTCTTTAATAATACCGGGGAGATCAGTGGTTCAAATTTAAGTCTAAGTTGCATAATAAAATATTGTTTATTTATCAATTCGTAGTTTACACGGTCTTCGTACGGCAGGGTTTTGGGCACCACCGTTGTAACATTTACCACCACTCATTCGCAACTTAAATAATACCGGGAAAATTAGCGGTTCAAATTTTAATCTAATTTGCATATTAAAATGATGTTTATTTCTCAATTCGTAGTTTACACGGTCTTCGTACGGTAGAACGTGTACAATAGTATCGGAGAAACGTACGCGCTTCATACAGACGGTGAAAAAGCGGAGAACGTCAATCAGGATTAAAACTCTTCTTTCTGCAGGTGGGGACCTTCTATCAATAATACAGAGAAACGCTGCTACCTTCTATAACGCTTTCATTTCATCGAGGTACAGTCTGTACCTTTTCATGTTCACCACTCTCTATAGCTTTACACGTTCACCACCAGTGATGTCCTAGCTTTACTAGTTCTCCACCCAACGGAAAGCGGGGACTGTCAATCAGGATTATAGCCCTTCTTTTCTGGAGGTGGGTAATGAGTTGACGGTCAACCATTAATACACAGAAAGGCAGCTGCCTTTACACGTTCACCACTCAACTGTAGCTTTGGCTGTTCACTGCCGACACCGCTCTGCCTGTGTACGTTCACCACCTAAGTATTGCGTCACTCTTTCGTTAAACATAACTTTGCTAGTTCACCACCTGTAACACCCCTGCCTTTGTACGTTCACCACCTAAGTATTACGTCACTCTTTCGTTAAACATAACTTTGCTAGTTCACCCTACCTTTGGCTGTTCACCACCACGGTACTCGCGGGCGGTGCGGGAGGAATGGGAGGAGCAGGGGGAATAGGAGGAATGGGTGGAGGCCTTCCACTGTATACTCCCTGGGACCGGCTCGAAGACCCTACTAGAGCGATTTGAATTTGCGCTAGAAACTCTTTTATGTTGCTCATAAAATAAGTTTGCGTTTTAAGATTAATTAAAGTTAATCTATGAACTAGAGGGCAAATTTTAAAGCTAAGTTCCACCTTCATAAAATCATAAATTAGCATAGTCATCAAATTTCAGTAGTTAAGGGGAAAGGAAAGTTGTTGTCACTAGGAGAGATATCACTAAGAAGCATTTCAAAAGGAAAGATGCCATTCAATGGGTTATCAATAGGTATCATATGTCACCAAGGGCTACTCAACACGAAAGACGTTCTCACTATTAGCGGAAAGAATAAAACATTTTTTACCGCCTAACCAGTGAAACCATGCTGCTTATTCGGCAGAAGATATAACATGTTATATAAGCTGACTAGTGACTATAGTTAAGTTTATAGCTGGGCAGTTACAGAGCCGCCCTGTTACACAAGTCCAAAATTAAATGTTTTCCAACGGAATGCCGCCTTAAATTCGTTTTGATATGAATTCTTTATTATAAACACGGTGGGTTAAAATGAATTAAAAAGACATTTTAAACTAACGCCTTTGTATTCACTATCTGACAGTGACATTTTCAATGCAAACAAGTAGCTTCCCCAATAGCAAGCGATAAACAATATTCTTTCTAACCCTCTATTGCTAAACATTTTCGAACAGCAACTGCGCAATTGTAAACGTATCACAAGGAGAAGCCAGGTTTAAAAATCGATTGACTTCGTTTTCTTTAACATGGCCGCCTTTTGGATACGTTCAAACATGCCAAGAGTGAGTTACGCTTCTTTAAGTCTTTAGAGGGATGAGTATAAGTTTTTTTTTCGTATTGATTTGTTCAAGGTGAACGCGTATCATAAAAGGGTTGTCGATCTGCCATTGTAGCTTTAAAGAAGCAAAGCCTGTAAAAGTAGCTATAAACAGAAAAGACATATTAAGGAAATCATGTAGTGGCTGGTACTTGGTTTAAAGGATTAATATACCAGAAATCACAAAATGGCCGATTACCTAGTTTTTCAAAAAATAAAGTCCCAAATAACTATTTTTATCTAAATTCTACGCGAAAACTTAATTTTATTGAAATAAAAATGATATTGAACTAGAACCTAAATTGTAAAAATAGTACCAGAAGAAATCTGATTACTTATTTTATTTTAACTAAAAGCGTAAGATCGGAACACAATTAAATACAAATTATACCAAATTAAGGGAAATTTTATTAAGTCATTAAAATCAATTACAAAACAGACCAGAACCTAACCCAGTAGAAATATAACTATCGCTGTAAGGCGTACCCCTTTTTAAAGAACATTGACTTATGGTGATTAATGCATTTGGAGAACAATAAATTTTTTACGGAATAAGTCGAGTAATAATAGTGTTTACAATTCTAATTTAAATCTACTACAAGAAGTTATTGAACAGTAAATTTTGTATAGCAGTAGCTGCAAAGTAAACTGCAAACGTTTTATGTTTTTTTTCTTCGCTGATTGCCCTTTCCGCCATGAAAGGTAAATTCCCTGTTTAAATTTCTAAACTTTCCGACGAAAACAGATGGACGATAACTTAACGACAAGCCTTAACAACCAACCAAGTCATGCTCGTGTCCTCAGCATTTCGGCAGTTGTACGTAGTTACACGCGCGCCTACGTGAATGTCGTAAAAAAAGACGTCCAAACATTTTTTGGTCAAAAACTTTGGGCGGAAGCGAAATCCGGCGCTGTATTCTTGGATGTACCAAACTTGATGAAGCGCGCCCCGGAACGGCTCAGCCATAGCTACGATGTCGTTACCCGTATTCGCGTTTTTAACGGTCAATACCAAGTCTTGGTTGTCCTTGTTATTAACGATTTTGTACCCACCGTCCCAATTAACGTACTTCATATTGCAATCGATTTCGCACGGACCATTGCACAGTTTTTCGAATCTAAATTTTTGGGAAGATAATTCTCGAAAGTAAGTAATGGAAAAGTTCCCTCCATGATCATTATTAGAAAGCGTCATAGCCTTTCCCGAATGTTGATTAAGAAGATAGTACCACTGACCCTCTACGGGAATGCCGGTGTAAAATTGTATGGAAGTTATATTGTTCAGAGCTAATTCCGAAGCTAAGCAAACGTAGGCGTCGCGTTGTCCATCGGGGGCATTGATACCAATGTTTATTGTGTTCGTTTTTGGGTTGTAGTTTTCATAGGTTATGTTGTCCGCGTCGGTAAACAGTCCGTAATAAACAAGAAGGTTCTCCGCAATTGCACTTATCTTCATTGAAGGCTTAATTCCTAATGATAAAATTGATGCGCCGAATGGTCCGAAATGCAGATCTCGCAAAAGCAGACACGCAAGACCCTCATTGAAAATCCGAGTGGTAACTCTTGAATTTGGGAGAGTGAACCTTTGAAAAGCCCAATAATCGGGCTCATTCTTCTGTACTTCCGAGTCGAAATAAACTATTTCTGCGGTGTGGAACTCCAATATGGACAAAAATGAGATTAATAAAACATTCTGAAAAAAAAGTTGTTCAAGACAAATTACTCTCCGAAATGCAATTTTTTTTGCTCAATTTTAAGCATGAAAAATTCTTCAGCTTAAGTTAGAACGATTTTAGGAATACTCGGTGTTATTATTAAAAGGTGAAATAGAGAAATGCAAATATTTGTCTTTGTTCTTAAGGTGGATAAACTACAATAATACACGAATAAATTAAGTAAAGCTAAATAACTCGTCAAAATTTAAACCAATTCCTTGAATATGCAAGAACAATTTTTGTGAAATACTCGTTTGCTACTTAAAAATTTTCTGACTATGCTGATTACTATTTAACGTTTCTAAACAAGGAATAAAGTGTTAATTATGAAAAAAATAACAGATGAACTGACCTTTGTATAACCAGATAGATAAAGCATTTTCAATCAGATCGAAGTCTGCGATGACTAGTGAGAAGAACAACCCTTACCTCTATATCTTCTAGTTTCAAAACAATTATAAAAAACGCTTTCACAGCTTCTGTGTACTACGAAAAATAAAACACTTTTTAAGAAAACTTGGAAAATTTTACTACTATAGTTTCTGTTGACTTGGAAAGCACCACACCATTGTGGTTTAGTTGGACAACTTAACCAAACAATTTTTGTTTTGGTTTCAACCTTATAAAAATGGTGGACCAAACTTTATTCCCAAACTATATATAAAATCAGGCAACCGCAAATTCCATCGAAAATTACAATTAAGGTGTCATTTTTTATAAAAATACAACGAATTTATTTCCAAAATGATCAAAATCATTTGATCAGAAAAACTTGACTTAAACTGGATGTATCTTGTTTCCATTTGGATCTAAATTTTGACATTGGATTGGGTCATTTTCGTAAGACCATTACACGTAAATTTAATTACTTTCCACATCATACAACAAATAGATCACAACGACAGCAAACGCTGGCTTATAGAAAATAACCCGCGTTCGTAAATTGTTACTACGCGCCAGCCTCGATGAATGCCATCATTTTCCGTGACCTTTGAGTAATGCCCTTTATTTCAAATACTTAATCCGAACCCTTAACAAAGCAAAGGTCCGGACTGAATTGTTTACAGAGATCATATAAAGGAAACTTGATTAAAGGTTGCTCAAATTTATAGACTTTTACAGAAAATTTAAATAAACCGTTTCGATTTATAGTCATTTAAGAAAACTTAGTTTTAAAAACGGATATACGTTACCGATGACAAAGTTAAACCATAAGTGAAGGGTTCTGGAATGTAAAGCTAACGGCGTCAAGAGCTTATACGGTTAACGGTATCACTCCTCATGCAAAATTAACGAAGTACGCGTATCCCATTTCAACGTTGGTTGGCAAACTTCACTTTGATGATGTGTTAAAACCAGTTATCTGCATAAATTTAAACATTTAGTTTAAAAAAATATTTCGCATACGTGTGTTAATTTGATTTAAATGAAAATTTGCTTTTATACCGACAGTTCAATTATTGAGATGACAAAATTTATTTTTCCATTGTATGGAAATAAAAACCTGGAATAAAAAACTAATATAAATTTATTTTGAATTATAATATATGGACGACAACGAAAGGCAATGCCTCCTATACATCTGGAATTTTCATTTCTAAAATACCTCCAATTTCATATTTTATTTTACTTTTTTATTATTAGGTTTGTCCGCATGGTTATATTGTGAACCTGCAGTATCTATGAGTGGGGAGTAAAAATTCAAACCGTAATCTGTTTTTTACACCAATTTATACTACGGTTTTGGTGGGGTAGTTCTCATATCAGTGACTTCACTGCCTCCGTATAAATGAACCATGAACTCTGTGCCTAACTTCGTGTAAATTTCTTCGGGGGCGTTCTCGTCGCACATTGGGGAGAGGTCAATGCTCGTTTTCCAAAACGGTTTTAAGGCCCCGACCTTCCCTTTTCCGAACGGAAATTCTGTCTCCTAACTTTGAAACAGTCTTATTTTTATCGATTTATCATCCGTCAAACTTCTTCATGGAGACTACTGAGCATATTTTGTACTTCCAAACGAAATAAATTAAAAAGATAAAAATATCTGTTTCATCGGCGGTAACTTGAATGTTAGTTCTTCCTTTTCTGTGCAGTTTTAGGAGGTAACTACTAATTGTCACGTCAGCCCCTTCGTGTTGAAATTCAGATTGCTCCTCGCCAATTAGATGCACTTTAGTACCGTGGTTAGAATTGCGGAGAGCCGCGATTAACTGGCGTTTATTTTCATCACTTTTCATTAGCATGTCTCTCGGGGGAAGAACTGAACCCTTTTTCAATATTAGTTTTTTCGATGCCAACTTTCTGGAGCGTCGAGACCGTTCGTGAGATTTTATAGACCTTTTCTGATTTTGATGAAAAATGACGAAAACTTTGTAAGGACCGTTCAAATGATGACATAACTTAAAAGCAAGATCTGAGACTGTACCAACTTTAGGCCAAGACGTATGATAAAGAGCTTCGTTTCCATCAATTATATCAACTCAAGTGAACCATTTATTTATCCGTTGTAAATTCCGCTAGTTTCGAAACTAATATGGATTTCGTGCCTTTTCTCATGTCACAAATATTCGTCAAACAACGAGGTTGGAACGGCGGAAAGTTCGTACTTGAATATGTCCTCCAAGCTTATTTCTCTCTTATTTGAAATTATAAGTAATCGCGCGTAAAGCCTTTCCATGTCATAAAGTTGCTGATTTCCAATTTTTACAGATTTCTTCGTAGCCTCCTTTTTAATAGGTCCATAAAATCCATTTGGTAAGTTCCAAGATAACTCGGAAAGTATTTGATATCCCACGTTAATAGCGTTATCGACGTTAACACTGGCTGTTGCGATTCGTCCAGCTACAATATAATAATAATCTGCTCGGCTAATACCCAAGGCACCATCTTAGGCCTAAGCCTTCATGCGACTTTTGAAGCCATTTTTTCAGGTGGCAGGGTTACAATGCGTAGGAGGATGGTGGCAAGCCCTTTATGCCACGCGAGTCAAAAGCTCCCTAAACTTACTATTACCGTTAACCTCAACAAGTTTTTAAGGAAGGGGAAACCGAACTGCTGGGGGGAAAACTTGCAAACTCGACTCAAAAGAAATTGTTCCGAGTTTTCACCCATTGCCACAAGCTGGGATCGAACCCGGCTCCTCTTGCTGCGAGGCGGAAGTGCTAACCAATCCGTCACCCACGCGTTGAATAGAGTATCGTTATTTTCTTGTGATGAGACTTTGTCCAAGTAGCTACTTGCTATTCGGACAACTTCTCACCAACGAGGCCTCCTTTTCCTTTTCCTTTTCCATGACGAATATACGTTTGCTCTCCAAACTTATCGAGGAATACTCCATTCCATACCCCATTTTGATGGCGACACACATGTTCTCCGTTCACAAAACTCTCGAAAGCTTCTAACGGCAAACACGATTTCATTTCTAAAAGATGCCACGTTATATATTCGGCGTATTTCCAGTGTCCAGCCGCAAAGAAATGGAATAATCTTCTAAGGGCAATGCAAGTGCACAAGCACGGGTTTGATTAAACAATCTATCCAGAGATGACTGTTTCTTGAGGTTTTCGACTTCTCAAGTGTTAGGTCTTGTAAGTATAAAACAAAAACTAGTTTGCTCGTGAATAAAACTTTTATTCCCGCAGATCTTTTGTTCTCACTCTTTGGATCCTTTCCCTCCAAGAGTGCCGTTTCTCACGCCCCCTCACGTGTAATCTTTACATCGAAAAAGGCGCGCCAAATACAAAATCAAATAAAGCAATTATGCCCTTGATAATTGTTCAAAACCTAACATCAAGAATATCATTTAAATCACAATATGTTGTTATTCCACAGTGAATAAGTGGTCGTAGTAGTTCTTCGACAACCATATAGTACAGTCATTTTAGCGAAATGTTAGGGTGTTAGTATCTCAACGGTTTCTGGATGAAAAAAATGCGACAAAATCGAAAAAAAAAAATAGTTTGACGCTGTACCTGTAGCCGAAAAAGCCACTTTCAGGGGTAAAATTGCCATTTTCAAAGTATTTTTTTTAATGAAGACGAAATTGCAATAGAAAGTATCTTAACGGTTTCTGATTAAATATTTGATATAAAATAGTTTATCTCTTGGTTACGAGGTAAAAAAATTTCCAGGGGTCAAATTATCATTTTTGAGCAATAATTTTGGTAAACACGGCAGAATTGCGACAAGGAATTCCAACATTTGTTACTTTATTGGTCCAAAAAAAACAGAAAAAATTATGATAACTTCGGCAGCAAAACCCTATTCAGGGATCAAATAGTATTTCCACCAGTCAAAAACAAAGCGTGCGCTTTAACTCAAATTTATTAGTACCAGAGTCGTTGCGCTATCTCGTAGCTGTAAACCGAATCCGAAACTAAAACCAAGCGAGTGACTCGACTGCGTAGTTGTTAATCACGTGTTTTACTTGTAAACAACCTAGGCTTAAAAAGGATCGTACAGCAAAATTGAACTTCAAGGTCAATAACATCAGTTGTTATGGAGGTGACTACAAAGTGTGCTCTCTGTGGAAATGAACTGGGAAAAAGAGATGATTACGCAGTATTCACTGCAAAGGGCGTAGATGGAATTCAACAATCTTGTAAAGCACGGAAAATAAATCGAATTGACATATGTATAGGCAATGTTGTTCATAACAAATGTAGAGCTACGATACAGAATCTCAAATGTTCTTTTAAAGCCGATTACTTCAATGAAATTTTGACAGATTCAACGTCTCAACGTACCTTACGTTCTTTGCAAAATCCTCTAGATTTTTAGTGTGATTGCCTGTTTTGTGGTGAAAAAATAGTGAAATATTATTTGGAAAGAGAAGATGCTTTTCCAGTTCGAACCACAGATTTCGACAAATCTATTCTTGTAGTGTGTGACCAAAGAAACGATAACTGGGCAGGCTTAGTACAGCGACGCATTCAGATCAACACGCCGCTGATGCTTGTTATCATCAATTGTGCAGTGTTAACTTTCACACTCATAAAGGGATTCCGAGAAAATTTCAAACCTCATATTCAGATGCAAAAGGACGTCCGGAAGACCAAGATCGCCGAAGTGCTTTTGTTAGTGTCGCCAAGTACCTCGAGGAGAATGACGAAGAACAAATTACAGTAACTGAATTAGTTTCGAAAATGAAAGAATACTTGCCAGATAATTCTGAATTAGAGCCGTACAGGGCAAAATATATGCAAACAAAACTACTCGAATTTTTTGAAGATGAAATAATAATTTCAACTGTCGGTGGTACGCCGGATACTGTAACTTTTCGGAAAACGGCAAATAACGTTCTGAAAGACTACCATATGATCAAAGAAAATTTGGAGATCCTGAAGAGGATAAAATTAATCTAATCCACACTTATGCCGTATTACTAAGGAATGAAGTAAAAGCAATGACGTTAAAGGAATAACATTTAGTTTATTCCAGCCCCGACGATGTTGAAGCAATTAAAACTATTGGCCAGAGAGTCTCAAAGCGTTTTTGAATATTCTAGTAACTGGAAAAGGGAAGGGAAAAGATAGAAAAGTGGCCACATTAGGGCAAGCTATTATACAAGCTATACGACCCAGAGTGGTAGTTACACTATTGCAATTGGGGCTGGGAATTTTGATGAACCACCATACAAACTCAAGACTTTTAGTCGATACTTTGCACAGTCTTGGTCTATGTTGTTCCTACACGGAGGTTCAGATATTTCAACGTTGCGCGACGGCTACTAGAGGAATATAATTAACTGAATATTTTCCTGGTAGTTTTGTTTAGTACGTAGCGAATAATGTGACTTTAGATGGACATGGTACATTTCACGGTATGGGGATAATTACAACTGTAACGCCTGGGGTTACGACTCAAAATAAAATCGAAAAGAGACCAATATCAATGGACGAAATTCGAAACATTGGACAGATTGATGTTAAACTATATCCATCAAACCTTACTTGTATGCGCCTAATTAAAGACTCTACGCTTAATGCTGAGACCTTAACGAATGAAGTATGTAATTTGGACAATGTTATAAAGATTTCACCATTTTTGGCATCGACGACCCCTATGTGGAGTGGAATGTGCCAAATGCTTTATACAGGTGATCACCCGGGAAAATCGACTTTATCCTTTTTACCTATGCTTGACATGGATCCAAGTAGCGAAACGTCTATTTATACAACTTTGCATTTTGTTTGTGATCACTCGTCTAAATACAACTGCACCTTAGTTTTAACATTTGATCAGCCACTTTTCTCGAAAGTGACCGGAATTATCGCCAATGAAAACTCTAATAATCCGTTAAAAAACATTGTTCTCCGACTTGATGATTTACATACTCAAATGAGTTTCATTGGAAGCATTGGCCATATTATGGGGGGATCTGGTTTGAAAGAGATCTTGGAACAAATATACGCCTAAAATACAGTAACACATATGCTCTCCGGAAAAGCGATGTGTTCCCTTGAAGAACGTTTTGACGACAATCGCGACGTCGCTGAAGCACAAGGTCTTTTACAAGCCTTGCTGAAATCAGAAACCGAGGTCGAAGACGTGGTTTCGTCGCTTGTATTCTCACGTCTCGAAGAAAAAAATTGTGCTAAAACTAGAAACCACAGCACCTGACTTATAGCTGTATATGTCAGGTTTGTCGAGGGTTATCACGTAGTGCGTCGTAGTGACCGTTATTTGGGTGGATTGTCGACCGATCTGATAATAGAACAAGTCTTAATGCGAACTGCAAAAGAACCTGGTGGTTTAACTCGCGGTCGTGGTATGACTGAACACCAAAGATTATTATGGGTTATGTACAGGCCCTTGTGTGCCCAAATGAACAGTGCTATGTAAGAATTCGCCGACTCTCTTCGTAAGTCTAGTCAACAGCGTGTTTCTACGTCCACGTCTAGAATAAAAAGGGACCAAGAAGACCGAAATAAAATAATTGAATTCCTTATTCCGTTAAATGTTTTCCAAGATTCGGCTCTACGAAACATATTAAGCGGTGTGACTGATCAATACGCGAATTCGCATCCAGCGGAAGATATAGGAAATTAAATTTTAGTGGATATGACTGGTCAATTCGTCTCTTCATTTAGTTTTAAAAGAAACAAACAAGTAATACCGTTAAACAAGAAAAATACTGTTGAAGTAGAAAATGGGGTCGATTTATATTGACCCGGAAATTTAATTTCATTGATTAATTGTTAGTGCTCAATCTAGAGAACAAAATTTTGAGAACCTCTTTACGTACGAGCTCTGTTCTTTCCCGGCTTCGCTGTTTTATTCTGAGGGAATGATGAGATAAGCGTCGAAGCCTCAATTGGCTAAAGACATTCAAACTATCGTTGGCTTTGGAACACGTCCTGACGGTATAGTTCATTATGTATTAGATGGAGGGACTCTACTTCATCGTATTCCGTAGGATCAAACTGCCTCACATGTACTCTGTAGCTGCAATTACTATGCAGCCCAGAGGTTTGAGCATTTGGGTATGCATCGGTTGGAGACGTATGACGTCTCTAACATCACGGCCAGGCAGATTTTAAGCTTTGTGTCAGCAATAGGACTTATTTAAGTCACCCAGTTTGGGGATGCACAATGGACCTAAGGTCGATGTGTTTTGGCTTGTCACCCCACTCAATAATAAGGCTGCTGATAGGACGGTAGGTGGTAGGATCATATCGAGAACCCTTCTTATGAATGGGCGTTAAGTTCGCTTCCTTCCAAGACGCGAAAATCACGCAGTGGGAAAAAGAGCTAGAAATAACGAGGGATTTAAGCAAAAATTGGTGAATCCCATCAGTGTACCCCAATAGAAGACCATATAAGCAGGCTCACACGTGAAATTCCTAAGAGTTTCCATGGGGCCTACAGAACCATTGGGGCTAGACACAACGATAGAAGGATTCAAGACTATCGAAGAAGCATCAGAACGGACAATGGAAGTAAAAAATCATTGAATACCAAAGCCGCCTCAGATAACGAAGCAGTTACAGAACCATCAGGTATTTTTAACTCAGTGATTGGGATCCTAGAAGAACTAAATTGGTTCACGTGAGTCCAGAATGCCTTGGGGTTTTCGCATATAAGAGATGTCAAGCTTGACTCATATTTACGACGTAAATTACGGACATTGGAAGTATAGGCATTTCTTGCTGCGGGGTACTGATTTTCGTACAAATAAAATCTTATCTATTAACGAGATTTTCTTTCATTAGTTTAAATAATTGTCTTTGCTTCATTATACACGGCTGATTAATGGGCTAAATCTTTCGCTGATGAGTCTAGGCGAACCAGCTTACTCGTTGCTACCTTAATTGATAAATGAATGCTTTTAGAAACATTGCTTCCTTAACGAAGGAACACGAGTGGTTTCACGTTTATCTGTTCTGCTCGTATGACAGTGGAGATGACGTTCGGCAGGCTAAAACCAAAATGGAGGATGGTGATGAAACGAATGGATGTACAATATAACGACGTATTGTGCTCTTGACAATAAGGTGGAAGGGTTGGAAAAAGATGGCTTTCAGCCACGGTGGCTCGAAGAAATTGAAGAAGTAAAGGAAAAGCTTTACCTACAGCATAAATCTAGAGACAGCACTACTGAAAGTTTAGAAACAATATTCGCTCGATTAGCTTTGAAGGACTATTCAGCAGCTGATTTTCCATAACGAGGAAGTTCACAATATGCTAGTCAAATATTTGTAATTTTTATTTCAATAAACCAATTATATTTACTTATGAAATTGATTTTTTTGCTTACCTTAGGGTAAAGGAATCTCTGGGTAATGTGTTAGTATTTACTGGAGTAAAATTAAAATGTGTTGGGCTTGCTGCAGTGTTGCTTGGTGGTTGGTTATTTAGAATTGGACTTGATTGAATTCTGATTTGTGGATTATGGGTGGTTAGAGAGGTTATATTATGGTAACTGGAAATAATGGTTGCTGGTCTCTTGGTTCGGAAATTGTCGGCAGCTGAAGATGTAAGGTTTTGAGAATTAGAGATAGGGGTAGCTGGACTATTTGGTAATTAAAGGCGCCTGGATAATTAATGTTTTTATAGATTTAAGTGAGGTTACTGGGGTACTGATAGGTTAAGTATGGGCGGCTAAACAAGGAATGATGTAATAATTTATAGGACGAGACATTGAAGACGTTGGTGTAGTTGCAAGAGATTTACCAAGAGTAATAACTTTTTAGATTTTTTTCATGGATCGGAAATGCATTAAGCTACCTCATCTTTCTTTTGTTAATGGAGGATCACCATTTTGTTTGTATGTAGCATCTGGAACTTAAGGATTTGAGATGGGTATACAACTTATGGTAAGATGCACTTTCATGTGGCCGATTTGAAGTTTCTTTGGTAGAATTTGGCATCTCAGGATCTGAAAGTAAATTAGGGCCTTGGGGCTGATATACTGAATAATTGTCGTATCTTACCATTGAAAACGTTTATATGATTTGTAGATTATTCAAGAAATCTCTTCATCTTCAAATCCTTCCGTTCCAACCCCTCTGCTTTTGAAACGGATTCTCAGCCCAATCTTGGTTCCTTTTTTTTGCCTACTTTCATAGTTCATTTATCTTTCTGTGGCGTAGCTCATAAGACTTTTAATTGGTTGAACAAGGTTTTGTTCTACTTCCTTGTAGATAAAGAAGTCAAAAAAATTTCTTTCAATTTTTAGAATATTGTAATTTTTTTTACGTCTCCTCCATCGTTAGAATATTCAATTAACTCAGCGTTTGTGTTCGCCACGGAATTATGATTATGTTTTCGCTTTCCTATAATAAATGTAATGAATACTGCCTGTGAAACCTTAATTAAAACTATACTTATTTTTTTAATTGGTACTAACCTGAGCATTTATTTTCTTTGTCGGTCAAATTGAGATTCCGAATTATTCAAGCTCGTTATCGGGCTCGACAATTTCTTCTTCTTTTTCTGTTTATGTTTTAAAGTTATGAAGGGTACTGTGAATTTACATTTACAAGATAATCTTACTGTTGGTTGATATGTTTAACCTTCGTTTTGTAACAAAATGTAACTTTATTTTAAAAACGTCAAATATTTTTAAGGAAAACGATAGATCTTAGTTTCCACTAGGACTTTTATATGACATAGTTAATAAGTTACTGTCATTATAATAATGGAGAAACGAGAAAAAATAAATAACGAGATATATCTCAGTAGAAGGAAAGTAAGGGCGAGGCTCCGACCCCGGGGTCGGGGTCCGGGATTTAAGGGGTGAAATGAGGGTAAAATCGTCGAAAAGTCAATGTATTTAGGGTATTTTTTCGCGACGATTTGTTTTTTCGTATATCAACATATTGTGTCCAGGCCAACTTGTTCATTTATCTACGCTTATCTCGAAAGATACTTGAACGTATATCTTATCAAGCTTTATCGTACGGAATAAGTTGAAATGATGTAAAAATTGATAACCTAGGCGACGCGTGTGCAGATTACCCCGGGGACGCGGTTAATTTGAATTTAAGAGTGTTTTGACGTCATTGAATATTCGTTGTTAAAGTAGAATGGAAATATTTTTAAACTTCATTTTAATATCATTGTAGTACGCTTGGCACTTGAACCAATCTCACGAGTATTTCTTAAAACGAATATCTCGATCACGTTTTATCGTACGAAATAAGTGGAAATTATGTAAGTTGTATGATACTTGATAACCTAGGCAGGAAGATAGCGCGCGCGTGCGCGGATTACCTGGGAGGCGCGGATTGCCCGGGCGCGCGGTTAATTTGAATTTAAAACATGGATTCCCTCTCCGAAATAATTCATGTACCCAAAATTGGATCGCAAGTTTTTTTCTTTTAGGGGAATCTCTATGGGAGTTTAACATTACAATAAAGCTAATAGGTCCAGTTTGGGGAACTTTTGGTCCGAAATGGGGTACATAGGGCCGAAAATGGTGACTTTGGTCGTTTTAAGGGTACTTTTGGTCTATTTTGGTCCATTTTTGGGTACATCAGAAAAGCAGTTGGAAAAACGAAGAGCCTTATTTTTTTTTCCACCCATCTCTAAACTCCAAAAATTTATTGCTTTAATTTATTTATCGCTTCCGTAGGTATAAAATAAGATAAAAACCACTTACCTATATTTTAATTACGGTAAATTAAAAATACTTAATTAGTGTACTAAGTTACGTTTAAAAGAACCTTTTGTAACAATTCCAATATGTAAATATAGGTATAAGGATTGAAAAAATACTTAAAGTGGTTTTACTGATAAACTCTAAAGGAATTTAACTTTAAAGGGTATCTTAGATTATTGTTTTTAATTTTATTCAAGTTGAAAACGTATTAAGAGTCCTTCAAAGTACTATAAAAGGATTTTATTTACGAACTTAATTCATATTTTCTTCAAACTTTCAATTCGCTTTTATTACTATTTAAATACGGTAAATTATAATTCTTATACACAAATATAGTCAGAAAGATACTATAAAACACTAAAATTAAAATTAAATTAAATTTGTGTGGATAAGATTTGTAAATATCATTTTGAAACTAATAACTTTCACGCTTTATTTAAGTCAAGCCAATAAAAACAATTACCTATATTTTAAATACGGTAAAATATAAATACATTTCCGATATGTAAATAGGTAGAATAACACTATGAAAAGTTCCTTTTTCTTCTTTTAATACGACAGCACACAACTCTGATACGCAAATATATAAAGAAAATAAAAAAAAATTTACTCTACGTTCGATACGTTAAAATACATTTCCGATACACACAAATATAGATAAAGAAATACTATAAAATGTAAAAAGGTAGAAAAATACTACACATTAACCATAATGAATTTAAGCTTACAACATCCCTCACGTATAGAGCATAACATATATGTTCAGAGTTAACTTGTTTCCTCGTTATCTTTATCGCATGTGTTTTAAATAGCGTATGGAATAAGTTAAGAATGTACTGAAATGGTGTATGTTTAAACCTCGTAGAATAAAGAGTAAAACATATGTTCAGAGTCGGCTTGATTACTAAAGCGAATAACACAGACGTTTCAGGTGTAGTCACGTAGGAAGAAAAATACTACAACACTCTCTATACTCTACATTCAACACGTTAAAATATACTTCCGAAATGCCAATATAGGTAGTAAAATACTACAAAATCTCTATACTTTACCTTCAATACGTTAAATTACATTCCAATATGTAAATATAGGAGGAAAAATACTACAAAAGCCTCTTTTCTTGGCGTTCAATATGTTAAAATAGATTTATGAAATGCAAATGTAGGTAGTAAATACTACAAAATCTCTATACTCTACCTTCAATACGTTAAATTACATTCCAATATGTAAATATAGGAGGAAAAATACTACAAAAGCCTCTTTTCTTGGCGTTCAATATGTTAAAATAGATTTCTGAAATGCAAATATAGGTAGTAATTACTACAAAAGCCTCTTACTCTACGTTCAATACGTTAAATTAATGATATGCCTCCGATCGAATCGTTCATTTTTTCCTATTTAAATATACGCATTTAAATTAGAATTGCTTCTAGTGTTCGGCAGTCGATTAATTATTATCCACAAATTTTCCGATTTATTTAAAAAACGTTGGTAAAAAGAATATCATTTTAACTTATTTAATTGTGTTTTTTACCCAACCAAGCATTTATTTGTTAAAAGTGGTATTTATTTAAATAACCAATAGTTAAATAAAAATTGTTAAATGTTTAAATAATCGAAAGTGAACAAGCCTATTTTTTAAATAAAACAAACAGACTTTAGAGTTGATAAGATTTGTAAATATCATTTGAAACTAATATTTTTCACGCTTTATTTAAGTCAAGCAATTACATTTTTGAAAATGAAAGAAGTTAAACAATATAAAAATTTGTAAATATTGTAAATATTTTTAGGTAATAAAGAAATTAAGAAATGTTTTAATTAAAATATCTTTCATTTTCTACTACATTTTTAAAAATGAAAGAAGTTTAACAATATAATTATTCTAATATAATTTCAAAATCAGGTATTATTTAAAGTACAAATGCATAATTTATTGAAGCAATTCTTATTTAAATACTTTTATTTAATCAATTTGTGTATCTGAAATGTATTAATTGTAAAATAAGTGGGTTTTACTATTTATCACGGTTTTTTATATATATATATATATATATATATATATATATATATATATATATATATATATATATATATATAAATATATATTGGAATTGTTACAAAAGGTTCTTTTAAACGTAACTTAGTACATTAATTTATTTTGGAAGTTCAAAACGTATTAAGAGCCCTTCAGAGTACTATAAAAGGATTTCATTTACAAACTAAATTAATATTTTCTTCAAACTTTCAATTCGTTATAATTTGAATTTAAATGAACACATCATGGGTTATAGGTGCGTAATCTACTATTAGACCGAACTAATTAAAAAAAATACTTAAAGTTAGTGGTTTTACTGATAAACTCTAAAGGCATTTTGGAATTTTCTAGAATAGCAAAGTAAAACTAAAACGTAAACCAAGTTTAAAACGAAACTAATAACTGGGAGAAAGGTTGAAATAAGTAATTTTTTTTTGATTTTTGGTTTTTTAATTTTTGAGTTCCCTATATTATTATAAACTAAATTAAATATAATTTTTGAAAATTTGTGATAAAAGATCTGCTCCTTCGTGTTTTACATATATTTAAAAACTCGAGATTTTAATGAATTGTTTTCAAAGCATGAAAAATATAGCAGATCCTTTGATTTTAATTGTAGTTAGTAGTTACTTAAAAAAAAGTCGCTAGCTGACTTGGAGCTGGTGTAGTTAAATTTTAAAAATGTGTATTTTAAATTTTGTTTGTAAAGGTTTTTTTGAAAAAGTTTAGTATTATAGTTTAAATTTATTAAATAAAATAAAATATAAATTATACATTTGGTTTAGTATTTTACTATTGCAAGTAAAATTAATAGTAATTTCAATTACTTTTTTAGTTTTTTTTGACAAATATGCAAACTATTTAGTTATTTCAAAAACAAATACGTCGAATTATTTGGTATTCGAAATACTATTGGTTAGTTTTTATATATTTAATTTTATTTTTCAGAACAATTTCTCTTTGTCTAGCTTCTTCTAACTTTAATTTAGATGGCCTTAAAGCCAAGTATTTAACAAATTTTGTAATCAAGTAGATGGAGCTTTAAACAATTTTTCAGTCATGTAGTCAAGGAAATGTTCAAATATACGTGTATTTGGTCATTTTGATGGTCAAATAGCCCAGTATGGAACTGCGAGATGATAGTCAGACATTGAGACGCGGGTGGCGCCCGTGCCCCAGCGTCCGCGCCCTGATGGTGCCCCGAGCCTCCGTCGACGTCTGAAATGTGAAATGGGGCACCGACGGGGCTGGCGCGGACGCTGGGGCACGGGCGCCACCCGCGTCTCAATGTCTGACTATCATCTCGCAGTTCCATACTGGGCTATTTGACCATCAAAATGACCAAATACACGTATATTTGAACATTTCCTTGACTACATGACTGAAAAATTGTTTAAAGCTCCATCTACTTGATTACAAAATTTGTTAAATACTTGGCTTTAAGGCCATCTAAATTAAAGTTAGAAGAAGCTAGACAAAGAGAAATTGTTCTGAAAAATAAAATTAAATATATAAAAACTAACCAATAGTATTTCGAATACCAAATAATTCGACGTATTTGTTTTTGAAATAACTAAATAGTTTGCATATTTGTCAAAAAAAACTAAAAAAGTAATTGAAATTACTATTAATTTTACTTGCAATAGTAAAATACTAAACCAAATGTATAATTTATATTTTATTTTATTTTATTTAATAAATTTAAACTATAATACTAAACTTTTTCAAAAAAAACTTTTACAAACAAAATTTAAAATACACATTTTTAAAATTTAACTACACCAGCTCCAAGTCAGCTAGCGACTTTTTTTTTAAGTAACTACTAACTACAATTAAAATCAAAGGATCTGCTATATTTTTCATGCTTTGAAAACAATTCATTAAAATCTCGAGTTTTTAAATATATGTAAAACACGAAGGAGCAGATCTTTTATCACAAATTTTCAAAAATTATATTTAATTTAGTTTATAATAATATAGGGAACTCAAAAATTAAAAAACGAAAAATAAAAAAAAATTACTTATTTCATCCTTTCTCCCAGTTATTAGTTTCGTTTTAAACTTGGTTTACGTTTTAGTTTTACTTTGCTATTCTAGAAAATTCCAAAATGCCTTTAGAGTTTATCAGTAAAACCACTAACTTTAAGTATTTTTTAATTAGTTCGGTCTAATAGTAGATTACGCACCTATAATCTATGATGTGTTCATTTAAATTCAAATTATAACGAATTGAAAGTTTGAAGAAAATATTAATTTAGTTTGTAAATGAAATCCTTTTATAGTACTCTGAAGGGCTCTTAAATACGTTTTGAACTTCCAAAATAAATTAATGTACTAAGTTACGTTTAAAAGAACCTTTTGTAACAATTCCAATATATATATATATATATATATATATATATATATATATATATATATATATATATATATATATATATATATATATATATATAAACACCGTGATGAATAGTAAAACCCACTTATTTTTCAATTAATACATTTCAGATACACAAATTAATTAAATAAAAGTATTTAAATAAGAATTGTTTCACTAAATTATGCATTTGTACTTTAAATAATACCTGATTTTGAAATTATATTAGAATAATTATATTGTTAAACTTCTTTCATTTTTAAAAATGTAGTAGAAAATGAAAGATATTTTAATTAAAACATTTCTTAATTTCTTTATTACCTAAAAATATTTACAATATTTACAAATTTTTATATTGTTTAACTTCTTTCATTTTTAAAAATGTAATTGCTTGACTTAAATAAAGCGTGGAAATTATTAGTTTCAAATGATATTTACAAATCTTATCAACTCTAAAGTCTGATTGTTTTATTTAAAAAATAGGCTTGTTCACTTTCGATTATTTATACATTTAACAATTTTTATTTAACTATTGGTTATTTAAATAAATACCACTTTTATTCAAATAAATGCTTGGATGGTTAAAAAACACAATTAAATAAGTTAAAATGATATTCTTTTTACCAACGTTTTTTAAATAAATCGGAAAATTTGTGGATAAAAATTAATCGACTGCCGAACACTAGAAGCAATTCTAATTTAAATGCGTATATTTAAATAGGAAAAAATGAACGATTCGATCGGAGGCATATCATTAATTTAACGTATTGAACGTAGAGTGAGAGGCTTTTGTAGTAATTACTACCTATATTTGCATTTCAGAAATCTATTTTAACATATTGAACGCCAAGAAAAGAGGCTTTTGTAGTATTTACTACCTATATTTGCATTTCAGAAATCTATTTTAACATATTGAACGCCAAGAAAAGAGGCTTTTGTAGTATTTTTCCTCCTATATTTACATATTGGAATGTAATTTAACGTATTGAAGGTAGAGTATAGAGATTTTGTAGTATTTACTACCTACATTTGCATTTCAGAAATCTATTTTAACATATTGAACGCCAAGAAAAGAGGCTTTTGTAGTCATTTTCCTCCTATATTTACATATTGGAATGTAATTTAACGTATTGAAGGTAAAGTATAGAGATTTTGTAGTATTTTACTACCTATATTGGCATTTCGGAAGTATATTTTAACGTGTTGAATGTAGAGTATAGAGAGTGTTGTAGTATTTTTCTTCCTACGTGACTTCACCGGAAACGTCTCTGTGTTATTCGCTTTAGTAATCAAGCCGACTCTGAACATATGTTTTACTCTTTATTCTACGAGGTTTAAACATACACCATTTCAGTACATTCTTAACTTATTCCATACGCTATTTAAAACACATGCGATGAAGATAACGAGGAAACAAGTTAACTCTGAACATATATGTTATGCTCTATACGTGAAGGATGTTGTAAGCTTAAATTCATAATGGTTAATGTGTAGTATTTTTCTACCTTTTTACATTTTATAGTATTTCTTTATCTATATTTGTGTATCGGAAATGTATTTTAACGTATCGAACGTAGAGTAATTTTTTTTTTATATATTTGCGTATCAGAGTTGTGTGTTGTCGTATTAAAAGAAGAAAAAGGAACTTTTCATAGTGTTATTCTACCTATTTACATATCGGAAATGTATTTATATTTTACCGTATTTAAAATATAGGTAATTGTTTTTATTGGCTTGACTTAAATAAAGCGTGAAAGTTATTAGTTTCAAAATGATATTTACAAATCTTATCCACACAAATTTAATTTAATTTTAATTTTAGTGTTTTATAGTATCTTTCTGACTATATTTGTGTATAAGAATTATATTTTACCGTATTTAAATAGTAATAAAAGCGAATTGAAAGTTTGAAGAAAATATGAATTAAGTTCGTAAATAAAATCCTTTTATAGTACTTTGAAGGACTCTTAATACGTTTTCAACTTGAATAAAATTAAAAACAATAATCTAAGATACCCTTTAAAGTTAAATTCCTTTAGAGTTTATCAGTAAAACCACTTTAAGTATTTTTTCAATCCTTATACCTATATTTACATATAGGTAATATTTACATATTGGAATTGTTACAAAAGGTTCTTTTAAACGTAACTTAGTACACTAATTAAGTATTTTTAATTTACCGTAATTAAAATATAGGTAAGTGGTTTTTATCTTATTTTATACCTACGGAAGCGATAAATAAATTAAAGCAATAAATTTTTGGAGTTTGGAGAATGGTGGAAAAAAAAATAAGGCTCTTCGTTTTTCCAACTGCTTTTCTGATGCACCCAAAAAATGGACCAAAATAGAACAAAAGTACCCTTAAAACGACCAAAGTCACCATTTTCGGCCCTATGTACCCCATTTCAGACCAAAAGTACCCTAAACTGGACCTATTAGCTTTATTGTAATGTTAAACTCCCATAGAGATTCCCCTAAAAGAAAAAAACTTGCGGTCCAATTTTGGGTACATGAATTATTTCGGAGAGGGAATCCATGTTTTAAATTCAAATTAACCGCGCGCCCGGGCAATCCGCGCCTCCCAGGTAATCCACGCACGCGCGCGCTATCTTCCTGCCTAGGTTATCAAGTATCATACAACTTACATAATTTCCACTTATTTCGTACGATAAAACGCGATCGAGATATTCGTTTTAAGAAATACTCGTGAGATTGGTTCAAGTGTCAAGCATACTACAATGATATTAAAATGAAGTTTAAAAATATTTCCATTCTACTTTAACAACGAATATTCCATGACATCAAAACACTCTTAAATTCAAATTAACCGCGTCCCCCGGGGTAATCTGCGCACGCGTCGCCTAGGTTATCAATTTTTACATCATTTCAACTTATTCCGTACGATAAAACTTGATAAGATATACGTTCAAGTATCTTTCGAGATAAGCGTAGATAAATGAACAAGTTGGCCTGGACACAATATGTTGATATACGAAAAAACAAATCGTCGCGAAAAATACCCTAAATACATTGACTTTTCGACGATTTTACCCTCATTTCACCCCTTAAATCCCGGACCCTGACCCCGACCCCGGGGTCGGAGCCTCGCCCTTACTTTCCTTCTACTTATCTCGTTATTTATTACCTATGTTAACTATAATTAACGTACCTAACTTCGAAAAAGGGAATATTTACGATTATATTTTTGATAAAAATGTATTTACTTAGAAACATCGTCAAAAGAAAAAGTAGCGTGATATGCGGGCTTTTCTTTACCAAAAGTTATGAACAGGCCCATATAGAACTAGTCCATATTTCTAATTTAAGACCTTGCCCAAGGTTTGATTTCACTACGTTCATGGGCTGGGACATTAGGACGTAGTGTTGGGCAGAGGACCTTGCGAATTTTAACCTTCAGGTTTTTGGCCAGATTTTATATATTTTTGTCGTTCCAGAACTGATAACCACTATTCCACCCCGGTAGATTCTAAAAGTACGCGAACCATTTTACAATTTCTTACCTAGCACGTCTTGTAGTATTTCAATAATAATATTGAATATTCAAATTATTCAACTTAATAAAAATTATATTAAATATGTATTCAAATTATTCGGCTAATAAATATAGTGGGAATTACTTTTCTTATTATATGAGAATGTATATTAAATTCAAAATCGTAAAAACTATTTTAAATTGCAACGTGACGAAGCGTTTTTTTTTAATTCAAGGAAGGAAGATACAAGGGCTGAGTGGGTCCGAGAAGACCGCGAGCCCGGCGAAGATTTTGAGGCGTGAGTGGGATGGGGGGGACAAATGCGGTCCGCCCGTCCACCGGATTAATCAGGGCGAGATGTGTGACGGCCACGCCAACGGGGGGATACGTGGGGACATGGATTAATGGATGTATATACCCCCGTACCCTAAAATACATAACGGGGGGGACAGGGGTGGAGACACCCGTGGCGTATGTATTACGACCACCCGTTGGGGGATTGGTGGTCGTCCTCAAACGGCCATCCACAAACTCTGCCACCCAGACGCTTGGGATTACAGGAGTACGCCACTACTCCCGGCCGTGACGAAGCGTTCTTTAGTTTAGGTCTAAATCGTTTTGATAATACATTTTAAGATATAGCGGAGACACGAAATCACGGAAACAAACAAGTTCTGTTTGGACGCAATTAAAAAATTTGATAAAATATTGTGGTGGGGCTAATGTGTTTCCTCATCAACTCAACTACGGTTAGGCACTGAGAGTTATCCTTTGGAAGACCACAATGGGAAAGCAAGTGCAAGGGAAGAGAAGTGTTTATTCTTGTTAGTATAATCCACCGCGAAGTTATACACTTGAACGGGGTTAGATGTACAAAAGTGACTTAATTGGATGAAGACGGACCCATGTTTTCATGCTTAATTAAACACAATACAAATTTTTTAAGTATAAGAAACACTTCCTGCGCTTTGGAGAAAACCAATTTGTTCACGTAGTGGCTATATAAAAGTAAGAAGAATGTAAATTCGCAATTGTCGGATGAATAAAATACATTAATAAACTAATTGAAATTTATTTTAACATATTAACATTTAGACCCGAAATGAATCATTTACATTTTTTTTTCTATTTCACTTTAAATTGTTGAATTTATATCTCGAGCCAAAGCTTTATCGACATAGGCCATGAGCTGTATCACCTCATCTGGCGATTGGCCGTGCTGCTCCACGCGATACTCTCGCCTTTTTATGAATAATGTCGAGATTGTGGGGTTTAAATAAAGAACAGATGAAATGTAGATTATTTTGATTGATACTCAGATGTATAAACTGTATATACTTCACCAGGTATAGGTTTACCGCCACGATTTCTTCCAATGTTCTCATAAGTATATCGGTGGGATCGTTCGACTCCTCAATATACGGTGACATTAAATCCCTTATATATTTGATAATGCTAAAGTATAAAGAAAAATTATTATTCTATAATTTTCCAAACATTTAAAAAAGTTTATAATTATTCAAAAATATATATTTACATTATTCCATCGACATTGAATATTTGCAAATATTGGTAGTAAAATACTACAAAAATCTCTTACTCTACGTTCAATACGTTAAAATTGATTTCAAGACGCTAGTATAGGTGGAAAAATACTACAAAACACCTTAACTTGGCGTTCAATACGTTTAAATACTTTTCCGATACGCAAATATAGGTAGAAAGATACTATTAAAACTTCTTAACTCTACTTTAAATCGCCTAAAATATATTTCAGCTATACAAATACATAGAAAAATTCTACAAAAACATCAAAACTGTACTTTTAATTCAACAAAATACAATTCCGATATTCAAATATTTAAAAATAATTAATGTACCGATTTGGTTCAAACTCGGGGGATTGGTAGACCTTCATGTAACATGAAAAATCCTAAAGGGATTTTATTTAATGGGCAACGGTTTTGCCATGGCAACGAAAAATGGGATTTTAACCGATTCCAAGGGTCTCCCCCTGTGAAAAATTGAAAAAAATTTAAAATACCAAAATTATAAAAAAAAATTAATTTTTTTTTAAAATTGACGAAAAAAATCAAAATTTATCACATTTTTATAAATTTGAACTAAATGGGTGAAAATGAACCGATATGGCTAAAATTGGAAAAAAATGTGAGAAAAATAAAAAATACAAACATTGAAAAAAATATTTAAAAATTTAGTAAAATACTTTTTTTTCAAAATTGAAAAAATAATATAAAATTGCAAAAAATATTGATCAAAAACAGTAGTTTCGATCAAAATTCATAGGAATGTAAAATTGGATTAAAGTATAGATTTTTTCAATTTTGAAATAAAATTATTTTAATCAATTTTATTATATTTGTATTTTTTTTATCTTACATTTTTTCAATTTAAGCCATATCGGTTCATTTTCACCAAAATGTGATCAATTTTAATTTTTTAGTTAATTTTTATCAATTTTTTATAATTTTGGTATTTAAAATTTTTTCACCCTTGGAATTGGTCAAAATCCCATGTTATTTTCAATGGGAAAATTTCCATTTTATGTTGTCAATAACATTTTTCGTTGCCATGGCAAAACCGTTGCCCATTGAATAAAATCCCTTTAGGATTTTTCAAGTTACATGTAGGTCTACCGATCCCCCGAGTTTGAACAAAATCGGTGGGTTACACTTCGGGATGTCTCCTTGTTAGTTCAATGTTTCATGTTGAGCGTAAATATATTTGACGTCTTCATAAACCGAAACGAGCATTCTTGGGACCAAAATATTACACTGCTTATGTTTGAATGAAAATTTTCAGGCGAAACCTTGTTTCAACTATGACACTTTCACCCAGCTCAAACTTAGACTTGCAACTCAACTAAGTAGTTATTTTACCAATGCTTTATCCTTGCAAAGAGTCAAATTTTTTTGCCGCAGAATCTAGCTGAAAGCGATAATTACGAAAATAATTTTCTTGACAGTGTTAGCTTAGTGTAATATTAATGGCTATTATGTTACTTTTGGTGAGACTTGTCCTGTGAATTTTTCCATTTTAAATACCTTTTTCATTTATAAACGAACTTGTTTCTAAAAATATATTCAACTTGTCAAATCTCGAAATGGGTTTACTTTAAGACCATAAATCTTTTCACATTTTTGACGCAGTTAAGCCCAAAGAACATTACCCGTAAATAATGACAAAAGTATCTGAAATCTTCTGTATTTTATTCTACGTATACAGGAAAACCTAATAAGGAAATGTTAAAGGTGCTTTATTTCAATATCACTTCCTCAAACCATTGAAATTTATTGAAAATGTAACTAAATAACAGATTCGTATATCATTTAAATATACCTGAAACTAAATAAAACCTCTTTTAGATAGTTATGCTTGAGGAAATAATGAACTTTTTTCAATAAGCATTTCATTTGGAAACCTTAAAATTAATGTTTTAAAAAATATTGCCCAATATTCGATTCCTTTTCAATATATAATAGACCACTAAAACTGGTGGTATTTCAACATTCAGTTATAAGACGCTGGGTGACTTAGGCCTGAGACTGTGCCTTGGGTATTAGCCCAGCTGTTTATTTATTTAAATATTATTATTATATTTAACTTTCTCTTTGGACCTCTGGTCACTTCACATTGGATTTTAGGTTAAATACAACGTCGTGTTCCTAGAATGGAAGCCATTGCCACCATAGCGTTGGCGTTAATTTCTGCAGTTGTATTTCTATTAGTGTATTTGTTCAAAAGTGTAAATAGTGAAAAGAAAAGATACTCCGAAATATCCAGCTTGAAAACCCTGCCCTTCTTGGGACACTTGCATTACTTCTTCAACCCAGCGAGAGAAGGCGCTGCTAAAATGACAAGTAAGTACAATTGCTTTTAAAATAATTGAGTGCCCGAATGTGTCATAAGAACGCGAAAAAAGTAAAAGCTTAAGGTATAAGTCAATTGTAATTCTGCGAGTGTAGTGATGAAGGGGTGACATTTGCGTTAAATTTCATAAAATAAGCCAAACGAAATGTTGGTTAACTAAAACGATCTCAACGGTATCAAGAAAGGAAGTTCCATCGATTTAAAGCGTCGTCGTTATTTGAGACAAAGTACTGATTGAATAAAAATTAAGCTAACTATTGACAGTTGTAAGAAAAAAGTAACAACAAAGCATTTAGTTGCTAACAGTGGCGGATTACCAAATAAAGGCCCCAAAAACACTTTTACATGAAGGACATTTTGACATTTGAGCCTGCGGCTTCAAAGAAACAGTCCATCGCTGCCTCATAACTTTGTTAAATAAAAGTTAATTTATTTAAAATTTATAAATTAATTTAACACACTAAAACTTAGCAACACCGGTGTTATCATCTCATTCCGATCAAATGAAATAAATTATTTTTAACAATACGTCAATAAATTGCCTATTGCTTAAGGTGTTAAAATCGAGAAGTTAAGGTGAGTGTTGCAAAGCAATTCATATATTTTTTTAAACGCAGATTTAACTGATTACAAAAATAGGCTTTTTCTCCAAAGTCAATATGCAATCATTAATTATTTAAGTAGGACTTACAGGACTTAAACGAGTATAAATTACAATTCTTTTTAAATCTATTGCAATTCGTACGAGACTCTTAAACTTTATTAATGTTTTCACTATTATTTAAAATAGTAATTTTATAACTTGAAACAGCTATGATGCACGTTATGACTGCAATGGGAAAACTATTCAAGGATGAAGACATGTTCTACGTAAAGATGGCTCATAAGAAGATAGTGGTTCTAACCACAGCTGATAGTGCCGAAGTTTGAACTTGTTCTTTCTGCTTTTCACTTTTTGTTTCCAACACCATTAGAATTTATTTTAAACAATCAGATATACAGGGTATCCATTTAAGAGAGCCAGAGTTAATAATCGAAAAGCTTTTTTCTTAGGAATTTTATATTTTCAGACAGTAAAGCACACACAGGGAATAATAAGATGAAACAAAACTCTGTGAGGTTGATCAATGTCCTGAATGTCTTTCAAAAACTATTTTAGGAACCGTTAGATTTAGACTCCGTTTTAATTAGAAAGGTGTGCGTCTACATATTTTATGTCCACGTGGTTCTGAACCGATGTAAACTAGCTAACAGAAAGCCAAGAAAATAAATATCAAAAAAGAAGGTTATAAATAAAACTGTCCAATATACCACGCTAAGGTGTTAATAATTTTGAAAGAGCTTGTGCTACGGCTTCGGCATTAAAATTCGGTTGACCTTGACCCATGTCATCAAGGTCATTCAAAATGCATCTTGCAAACCGTTGGGTTTCAAAAGTCGGTTCCAATTTGAACAGTGTGCAAAATCAGTTTTTAGGTCTAAAATGATTCAATGAACCTATAACTTGAGATTAATTAAAATACATTTTTATGATGATAAGTAGTCATTGAAAATGTTTATTCGTGATCTTCTTGTTTTTGGTGTTTATGTTCTTAGCTTCCGATTGGTCAATTAACATCGATTCGGAACCACTTGGTCATAAAATGCGATGGCACACCTTTCTAATTGGAACTGAGTCTCTAAACCCAACGGTTCCTGAGATAGTTTACGAATGACCTTCAGAGCATGGTCCATGAGTTTTAAATCATTTAATGAAGCCCTGCGCATGCTATGCGTTCTGAAAATATTAAATTCCTAGGGAAAAAGCTTTTCAAATATTAGCTGCCGATCGTTTTTCAGTGGACATTCTGTATCACATATATATTTAAGACTTATTATTTTTCTGCACATCTTTATTTGACATTTATTGTAGTAGAAGATGTGTAATTTTCAACATCAGTATCAGTCTCATATTGTAGAGCAAGTGATCGAGAACACAACGTGGTTTCACGAAGTCGAAATGAAGACCTTTTACCTAAAAATTCGTTATAACATTCTCAAATATTATTTTTAAACACGGCTTGTAAATAAATGATTATTTATTTATTTATATTATTCATTGTTACGTTAAGCACGTCGTAATGTCTTAGCCGTTATTCGGTGTTGTTGTATTCCACTAGCGGGGAAGGGCACTGCTCAGCTCATTTGATTGATGTTTTTCGTTTTGAACAAAAATGAGCGCTTAATTATAGTTATCAACGATAAATTATCGGGAATGAGCCGAAGTTCATTTCCGTCTCTCATACGAGCGCTTAAAGATAGGAGTGCCGATCCCTTTTCCAAGTCGGGTTCGAACTTGAGCAAATATCAAGATAGCGATCAAGAGCTGAGCGGAAATTCAAGCGAAATGCCCATCACTGGCTTCCAGGTTTCCACAGAATTGCCCATGTGAAGGTTATGTGTCCATAAGGCCTAGATTAAAATTAAACTGGTTACAAGTTTAGAGAACAGTTAGATATAAATATTTTGTCTCAATAAAAATCCCGTTGTATTTGCAGCTCCTGCTAACCAGCCGAGAAGAACTAGAAAAATCCGGTTTTTATAATCCTTTAAGAGCAGGAATTGGAAATAGCATAATTGTTGCTAAGTAAGTAATATTTGATAAAACGAGAAATTAAAACGTATGCAATTTAAATGTCCAAGGATCTGTTACCAGTGTTCCGTTATTGAACTAGAACAAATGTACGAGGCTTAAACTATGTCGAATTTAATATGTAGTGGGTTGGCGTAGTGCATTGCACTTTCACTTCAAAGCAATAGGAGCCGGGTTAAATCTCAGTTTGTGGCACTAGGTTAGAACCCTACTTTTGGGTTGACGTTGCTAGTTAGGTTAATGTTAATAGTTAGTGTAGGGAGGTGTGGGCTCGCGTGGAATGAATAGCTTGCCACCACCCTCCTACGCATTGTATCTCGGCCACCTTATTTTAGGGCTTTAAAAAACGTCCTTCGATGACTTACGCCTAAGGTGGCGCCTTGGGTAATAGTCTAGCTGATTATTATTATTATTATTATATTTTAGCTAAGTGAGTAATTATTTCTGAAATCGACAGGGTTTGTTGCTCGATAGTGGCGGATTTCAACCAAACTTTTTTGTGGGTATATATAGCACTCGTATGGAAATTAATGAAGCACGCGGGCCCTAATTGAAAAATTTCAAAAGTTATGAATTTTTCAAATTTGACTTTTTTTGAATAGATTTTGCGCACTGTCTTCATATTATATTGAATATCTCAATTGGTATTGGTTTTTTAAATACAAAATTTGGTATACCAGGCTAAAAGGACCATCTAAAGTCGATATTGAGGTCAATATTTTTATAGATGTTATAGTTTTTGCAATATGAGCTCATTAGGGGGGTAGTACTTGATGTTTGATTCAGAAAAAGGGTCAACTGGAAAGTCATTAAATATATTAGCTAACAGCTTACTGATAGAGAGAAAATATACGTTAAAATAAAATTGATGGTATCTCGATTATTAAGGTCAAAATATTTTTTTAAATTTTAAGGTTTATTCATTTTCACACAAAATATTGCTAATAAATTAAACACAAGGTAGGACTTATCATCTATTTACACAAAAAGGGTGTGCTCCAAAATTGATGAAATTTTATATTAAACATCTCGGCGCACGGATATTGCTTACCGAAAAATTTATAAACCCACAAATAAAGTTTGGTTGAAATCCGCCACTATCGAGCAACAAACCCTGTCGATTTCAGAAATAATTACCCTAATGGAAGACACTGATTTGAAAACTAGAGCTAGTAAAAATGGATTTAGGAAAACTCGATTCCTTCTAGTGAAGCTCTTAGATAATTTAAAATGTGTATCATGAAACTACTGAAGCTGCGCATTTAACACGTATTAAGATATTTAGAAAAGTGCATATCAGGTTTTGATAAAAATCTTACAAGGGTATAAGATTACACTTACAACAAAACATTGATCGATAAGTGTTCAATGTACAAGTAAAAGCCTTGGCATCTTTCTCCTAATGAATGTGTGACCTTGAAATCCTGTTCAATCATTTAAAAATTTACTTAAGAATCTACATCATTTTCAAACTGGAGCTGGCTTTTTAGAATTGAAAAACAGTTAAATCGCTTTAACTATAAAAAAAACTTGTTATTTTACGTGCATTAGTCATCTTATATTTTGAAAATTTCTTTCAAGCAACGAATGGTCTTATAATAAAAAAAAATGAAATATTTCATTTTAATTAGAAGTAACTAAGAATGTGCTCAGATATTAACATGGATTTGGCAGAATAGCATCCAACTCTGATTCTTCCATCGCAAACTTTGTAACAAAATTTGGTTTGCTTTGTTGTTTTCACCACGTCTTCAGACAGCGTGATTTACACAAAGAAAATCTTAAGCAGACGGCTTGAAGTATTAGGCGATGGTATAGATAGGGTGAATAAGGGAACACGTGTCCCCCATTACCCGAAATGTATCAATGTTCGAAGATTTTGCTTATTAAATATTCCACTGAATTACCGTTAATTAATTTAGAGGTGACGAAGACTACTTTAAAAGGAGAAGAATTCTGGGTGAAATCTTCCACAACAAGAATTTGTCTGCCTTGGACCAAAACTTGCAGCGCCACGTGTTGTCAGTTATAGAGAAGATAAATCAACTGGAAGACCGTTCAAAAGTGGACATCAGTGAACTCGTTACCCTATACACGTATAGAAACGCATTCGGTAAGTTTTCTGTGAAACGTTTCAGATGGAGAATTATTCGTGAAAGTCAGACATAAAATGGTCAATGGATTTAAATACAATATGAACCGTGATCAGATATATCGAGGAACTGTGTCGTAAAAGATCATAGATCTTAATTTCAGCAAATTGACAATTTAATCCACTGGCCTTCGAAATTGGCCTATTAATCTTCTATATTTTCTGTGGACGTACGTATTTTTAATTTGTATGAAGAGTGAAGCGTGAGCGTGGATATTAATTATATTCCAATGTGTGTTTAACTCACCAACCAAGGCGTGCTCTGCTGGCTGAGAACAATAATAAAATATAAGTAGCACTCCGAGTTATCTTAACAAACCACACTCATCGTAGAGGGAATTCTAAAACAGTCGATCTGTCAACATCTCAAGTTATATTAAGTTAATTTGTAATAACTCAATTAATTGAAAAATATGAAAATTATTTCTATGACTGCTTTGAGGAAATTGAGGAGCTCGAGATAGATATGAAAATAAAATCTCCTTGCGAAAAACTTCAACTTATCCATTGTTTCCATGGTCAGGCGTTCTAGTGAAAACTAACATAAATTATAAAACCGAGATAGCTTTTATGTTCGTTCGAAATTTGGTTTACGAACCTCTCATAATCATTCGTATCATGTGAAAACAGGTGTCTTAAATGTTGCAACATTCATTAGTTTCATTTTGGGAACGCTAGAGACAAGCCAGAAATTATAAGCAAATGATGGAAATATTTTAGAAATTAAAAGTATCAAACGAATCAAACATTGAAATCACCGTTAAAAAAATTGTGATCTGTTTAACAAGGTTCAGGGTAAAGGATAATTCTTAGACCTCAAATTATAAATGAAATAAGTTGCTTGTCCAAAAGTCTTATAATTTAGGCCTAACTATAATATCTGTGTTTTAAGTTTCTCTTTTTATATTAATAAATGTTTGCCATTTTTTTAAATTATCGATAATTTATTAGATTTTTAACATTTTAAATTTTAAACACCATTGCGCAGACTGACACTGTTGAACCTAACAATTTTCATTTTTTAGCTATTTTAAAGGCGTTGTAAAACATTGAAATAGAAATTGAAGCCTAGACGAAGGTAGCTTTGCCCATTGAAAAATAAAAAAAAGTTTTTTCAGAAGAGGGGTCGGTTGAGGGCCCTTTAAATCGGAGACCCTTATAACCGGACCTATTTCTTTTAGTCCATAACACAACAAATCAACAAGAGCAAAAAAATTAAGAAATTAAACCTGCTTTGACTGCTAACTTTGGATTTTATTTCTATTTGTCTAGTTTCAATAAACAAAACCTTTTTCACTAATGCCATTAGAAACATTCCTGGTAGTTGCAAATAATGAAGTTAGTCCCGAAAATATTAAAGGAGAGTTGCTAGAATTAAAATATGGGTTCGGTTTGAGTCACATAACGTGACGATAACTTATGCTCAATTCACCAAGTGCTAATACTCTGTTTGAATTTAGATCTCGCTTTGAAAAACCAACTGAACGAAGAGGAAAGTGATGATTTATTGGATAATTGCGAAAGGTACATATCTTCATACTTTTACAATTTATATATAGTGAAATTAATTGTTTTGGGTAACTATATTATTTTAAACATCACAAAATTATATATTACGTCACAAGACAGACCTTTAAATTAGACCAACCTTCGCACGCACGCCGGATATAATTTCATTATTCTCAAACCATGTTTTAATTTTAAACTATTTTGAAGTCTGTTACTCTTAAGTTGAAAATAGATTAATCGGTTTTTATTCTGTCGGACTGACAAATAGCTATCCCAGGTAAATGCTTCAAGCAATGTTTTCAATACTAAATGGGTATTCGTCATTTTGTTCAGGTGTCTGGAAATAATCGGGCACAGAATTTCAGAGCCTTGGATGCATTCGGATATACTTTTTAATCTGACTTCATTGGCGCAAAAGAACAAAGTCTTCCCATTCCTGTTTCATCAAATAAAGGCAAGTTCATTGGCGGGCGTCAATTTAGTATTTTCAATATTATAGGAAGTGCAAAGGGTGTTGGGGTAATAAATCCCCATTCATTGTTCCTCTCTGTTCAATTGGCGGTTTCTTTCCCCTGCGATTAAAGATGGTGACACGTTTCCCTTACTTGACCTCGGAGTATAATTTTAAAGGGGCGTCTTAAGTCTTAAGACTGGGCAAGATTCAGCGCCTTAAAATTTTCGTCTACATTAAAGATACATTCTGAACGAACCAATGGATGAAAAGTTTGAAACTAGCTTTCAAATAAATCTTGAAACTTATTTCAAGTCATATTTATAATTCACTGATGACAAAATTCGTGAAAAGTAACAATATCGTTCCGAATTACAACCTACTTTCTAATATCTCATTGACAACACAAACTTTACCTAGACGAGCAGATGTTCGGTTATCTACATGGTGCGGGAAAAATATTATTTTTGAATGTTATAAAGCGATAAACGATTTTTCAAGACGATTTTATATAACATTTAAGTTCATTTAAACGGGAAAAATGGTCAGTGGAATATTTCTTATATCATTTGGTAGGTTAATTAACGTTTAATTATCGCCAACTTTACATTAATTTCAATGGGGCGGGGGAAAACTTTTAACCAAGTTACGCACGAGCGCGCCTCTAGAGGCAGCGCAGATGGCGTTACTGTCGTTTTAGACAAGAATCTAATCGGTGCCTTGTCAGCCATTCGATTAAGCGTTCTAGTTTGTTATCCGATTTCTACGACTAAAACTTCTGCTTCTGCGGCTGGACTGCATTCGCTACCGAAAACTTCAGCGCCACCTATATAAACTCGTTTCGTTAGCGAATTAGGAAATTTAACGGTCACGGTGATAAGACTATACTGCCGAAAGGGATTATTGTTTTCGGTAGCGATTCTAGCGAATAAGGGTGATTTGGGATTTTTAAGTAATTTAGAAAAAATAAGCTTGCTTTGAATAATGATTATTTAAGTAATAGCAATATTTCTGGTGAAAAGTGGTTTTTGCAGATATTAAATATCAACGTAGACGAATAGTTAATAATAAACTACAGACGACCCGAGGTGTTACTCACCGATTTTGTTCAAACTCGGGGATTTAGTAGACCTTCAAGTAACTTGAAATTTCCCCAAAATAAAAATTTCAATGGGCTTCCGTTTTGCTATGGCAACCAAAAATGGTTTTGACAACTAAATCTAAACTTCTCTTTACGGGAAAAATCTTAAAATAACAGGGTCCCCCCCCCCGTGAAATATTTGATAATATTAAACTTTTTGTTTTGTAACAATATCTTACTCAAATGAAGATTTTTTTATTTTGGGTAAATTAACGTAAATTAGGTTAGAGCAATTGAATTTTGGGTAAATTAACGTAAATTAGGTTAGAGCAATTGAATTTTGGGTAAATTAACGTAAATTAGGTTAGAGCAATTGAATTTTGGGTAAATGCGAATAAATTTTGGTAAATAAAAACAAACTTGGGTAAATGCGAACAAAATTGGTTAAATGGAAACCGACTTGGATAAATGGAAACGAAATTGGATAAATGCGAATATGTTTCGGTTAATGCCGAATAATATTGGAAATTACGAATAAATTTGGGTAAAGGAGAATAAGTTATGGTAAATGAGAATAAGTATCGGGAAATGCGAATAATATTGGGTAAATAAAAACATAATCGGATAAGTGCGAAATTTGCGAATAAGTTTGGGTAAATGCGAAAACGTTTCGGCATATTCCAATTAAATTGGGTATATTAGAATAAAATTGGTAAATGCGAATAAATTTCGGTAAATGGAAACATTATTGGGTAAATGCAAATGAAATTTGAGCTTACCCAACCATTTCGCATGGAACCAAACTTATTCTTATTTACCCAATTTTGTTTACATTTACCCAAATTTATTAACATTTCCCCAAACTCATTCGCATATCATTTAACCAAGTTGGTTTTCATTTACCCAAAATTTAATTGCTTTAACCTACTTGACGTTAATTAACAAAAAATGACCCGAATTTTAACAAAAATAAAACAAATTTTGAGTAAGATATTTTTACAACAAAAAGTTTAATATTTTAAATATTTCACAGGAGGGGGGGGGGGGGCTGTTATTTTAAGATTTTCGAATGTTAAATCCTGTAACGAAAAGTTAAGATTTAGTTGTCAAAGACATTTTTGGTTTCTATTTCAAAACGGAAGCCCATTGAAATTTTTATTTTGGGAAAATTTCAAGTGACTTGAATGTCTACTAAAACCCCGAGTTTGAACAAAATCGGTGAGTAACACCTGGGGTCGTCTCCTTGTAAGTCAGGGCGTAAAATTACACCGCCTTACATTGTAATATGTAGAAATTCCCTGGATGTCAATTATCAACTGTACGTTCATCATAATACACTTTTTGAAGCGACTAAATGATGTTGAGTCTGCACTATATTTTGTTCCAAAATTATTTTGAAAACCCAGCAGAATCCAGCTAAAGTTCAGTTTTTTTTAACTAATATCATAAGCAGTATATGATGGTTAATACTTATAAGATTTATCAAAAACTTCTGATTTTGTACATCTTGTAATGTTTAGCAGTATGATATATTAATAGTTGCGATCATATTATTGAAAATTCTGTATTCCATTTAATAATTTAACAGAGTTTATGTAAAAGTAAAGGCCGAACAGAAGGTGAAATTGATTATTTGAGCGTTTTGGAAGTAATACAGAAATTTCCGGAAAAATCCAAATATTGGAACAGATTTGAAGAAGAAATGCATGACATCTTGGGCATTATTTTCGGAGTAAGTACAGTGAACTTTACTTACTAAAAGCTTTTCAGAATAAGTCATAAAGAAGAGTCCGGATATAATTAGCTTGGGGCATTTCTCCAAACGACAGTCTGCATGTATGAATAGATTTTCTTTTTTCACACTGCAGTGATAGTCATAGCTAAGTCACGCTTGGTTTAAGTGATGCCTTAGTTAAGGGTGCCAATCATTTACTTTAGTGAACTTACAAACAAACATATTCTCATGTTTATTATTCTGTACCCTGGCAATCACTTTCCAGACATTTAACTTTGGCCGAGAGTGATGGAATTGTTTTGTGTGAAATTTCAGGCATTCGACACATCGCGAAACACTTTAGAGTGGGCTGCATTCCTGATTGGTCATAATCCAAGGGTGCAGGATAAAATATATCAGGAGCTGACTGATGTCCTGGGAACGGATGAGCAGCAACTTACCTGGGAAAATATCTCCAAACTGAAATACCTCAAATGTGTCGTCAAGGTATTTTGCACTTTTTAATGATTATTTGAAGCAGTTAGAAAGTTACCCTGGAATAATTATTGCATTGTCGTTGTTTGTGGTTTTAATACTTGAACCTATATATCGGCAAATATCTGAATCAAACACTCTTAGTTCAAGCTGTAGTAGTTCAAGAATAAATGACTGGTGGCTCAAGGTGAACGGTATTTATGGCGTAGCCCAGGGCACGTGGCAAGGGTCTACCCAAATTGTATGGTTCTATGACTAATGATGTTTTATTTAATAATAAATAAAGCTAATTTTTTCTCGGTTTTCCACATCGAAACAAAAACCTGCCTACGCCAATAACGAAATCCCTGACAGAACATAACGTGGCTGGTGTGTCAAGCAAAAAGTCATAAGTGCAGATTTTAAAATATGGATTTGCTCGGAATCCGAAAATTTTAAATCACTGGACCAAGTTAAACCACGTTCACACCTCGCCTTGAAATCGATTCTAAAGGTTTCGAAACAGTTGTGTTCACCAAGCTTAATTGAGTCAAACCGTTTTCTACAGCTAAAGTGTGAACGTAGCTTCATTTTTCACGAAATTTAATAATCCAATGGTTTTTACCCAAATTGAAGCGACAAAACTGAAGTTACAGGTTCAACTTTAATTTTGGATGATCTATTATAAACGCCGTCAAACAGTGAAAATCGCTTTGTTTAATATCAAAGTTTTATTAAATGAAGCTGCAAAATTTAATCATCTGACATCAGATGCTCTTCTAATTCGTGTTATGCAATATTGTCCAAACTTATTTTCTGCTTGTGGTAGTTGGTAATTTGGTCATGTCTTCAAGGTCCTTTGAAGTTTAAAAAATACGTTCCAGTTACAACGGCGTGTATCGTTTCATTTTTTATTTAAGTGCTTCACTTTCTCATATTGAACACATTGTTTCGGCTCTAAGACATTTCTACAAAAAGTGTAATGACGCCTTTTTAAATTGTAAAAGAGTGGGTTCTTAATGGTTCTACAGAAATTTTTTTAATCAACTTTAAGACATCGTTTGAGGTCGCGGAATTTTCTAAGGTTCAATGACACACTTCAAAATAAATTAATGTTTTTAAATTTAATTTTATGAACAATCAAAGGAGGTGTTGAGACTCTTTCCACCGATTTCTATTATTGGAAGAAAATTAAAATCGGAAATGCAATTCAGTAAGTATAAACCTTTAATAACATGTCACATTCTAGATTTATGCAATGTAACAATATTATTTGTAACACAAGACCAATTATATTCTATTAAGAAAGCACAAAAATAACCAAGATCTAAGTGTGAGTGGAATTTTGTGCAGGTAAATTTATTTATTACGGCATTATAAATGTTGAGTCAAAAATCAAACGAGCTGATTTGAAATAAAGAAATTGAGTTTCGGGGATTGACTTTCATACTTTAATTAAATAAAATCACTATTTGTATATTTTTATAGACAATTTTTCATGTTTTCCGTCTTCAATTGACATTATTTAAACACTATGTACATATTTACCATAAGGGATTCGGTAAAGGGGTTTCCAGGGAGAAGTTTTGTCAACTCTTTAAAATTTGACGGGGAAGGTTCCCTCTCATAATTGCACACCTTCAAAATATATACTCAGAAAAACCGAAAAATGCTAATATTCTTTGGATGGATATTGCTTTCTTAAAATCTAAAACTCTTCATCGATTTCTTTGGGTATTATCACGATGGTTGTTTTTCTAAATGCTGTTATAACTAATCACAAGGCCATTTACTTAAACATTCACCGCTTTACTTCCACGATTTAATTATTAATTATATTTAAAGATGAGAGAAGGTAAGTGTAAGGTGGCCATTTATAATGGTAAATTTAACAGATGAAGAATTTGGACCGGTTGAGGGCACGAAATGTTACTTATTTGCTTTAAAAAATTATAGTACTTATCGTTGAGCAAGTAGTATAGAAGTGTATGTTCTGGTACTAGGGAGGCCCAAAAACGGAGGGCTATGGGGAGTCAAGGGATCACTAGAGGGAGTAAGGAAAACAGGGTGGGGGAGTCCAGAGGAGGCTATAGCGGGGAGTCAAGGGTTAGTAAAGGGGAGCAAAGTTAGAAATACAAAAAAGTGGTTTCGGTTTTAAAACATTTTATTGTTAAAAATCTATCTAACTTGTCATTTTTCAAAAACTATGTTAATAACATCTTTTGTAAATGTGTTCTCCCTCTCCAAGTTCCTATATAGCCACCCTCCAGATCCGGTCAATAACGCTAAAACATAATATATACATGGATTTTCAATAACTATTATAAGAAACATACTAAGTGCCTTATACATTGGGCGGCGGAAACTTTGTATCGTCAGCCTCCTGCTGCGCTTCACAAAACTTGTTGTAATGGCTAAAGAAATTCAAATTATTAAATGTCCACTAACTCCAAAATACCGTATAGTCAGTACCTGTTAGTAATTAAATTCTCTGTGATCTCAGCAATTAAAGCTAACAACAGGTCATCAACCCCACCCCCTGGTGTGTCAATCATGGGTGTCATTAATGACAAAATGCCATTAATTATACTAAATTAAAATAAATTATATTCAATGGAAAGACTAGCAAATTTATGAACATACGTTACGGCGTTCACGTTCACGTTGTTGATTGAAAGATCATTAGTAATCAGGGGAATAGGCTCCTGTTCTGGATTTAAAAGTGACGGACTTGGGGGGGGGGGGTTGGTAGCGTATCATCAGAACTATACACATATTTAAATTAATATGATATTTGGTTGGGAAAAGCTAATTTACGGAAAATAGTTCTACCGTCCGACAAGGAATACGAGTATATTAGTATAACTTACTCTATATCCCGACTAAAATTTCCGGAAGTCTCTGAATCGGAATGTGGCCTTTTTACCATTTTAGAAGTTATGGTTACTCTACTTTCATTGATAATGTCTCCGGTTTTTATACCTCGTTAGGACTTTGTTTCCCGAATTAACATGATTAATTTCGTGTCATGGAAAATTTCGGTGTTAAATTTACCGATTGCAGTAATACACATTGAACCTAAATACTAAATTTATCTCATTAGTGGATCTCAATTTTTTCCATATTTTGATATCTATCGTAATGATAAATAAATGCTGGTACTAATGTTCAGTCGCTTATCGGCATTTTCGGGTATTTTTATTATCGTCATTAAGACGTCATAAGTGTGTTTCAAATAGTGTTTGAACAAACCGATATTAAAATGAACCTTGGCACATCATCGATTATTGGCATTTTTCCAATAAGTCAAACTTCAAGTTTCTTTAGGGCATCGTCACTGCTCTGATATCAATGAATAAAATAATTTTTAATTATTTGATTGGATTGTTCTAATCACGTGATTACGGTGGTATAAAACCGCGGGGGGGGGGATATTTGGTATCTATATCTATTCTCGTATTGAAGAGTTCGTTACTATACTTAATAAATAATTTCAGTACGAATTAAAATTAAATGTTTCCTTGCGATCAATGCTCTTCCACGTTTTCTGCAAAGAAAAATCTTATCCGCCCCGTTTGTGAAAAACATGAACATAAGTTCTCGTGTAACAATTGTATAGTCCGGAGCCGTTACCGAAAATTTCATCCCGCCGCACCGACGACTCTTTCCGCCGATAAATCACCATAACAACATCACCACGGTGACGCCTAATCTTGACGCCGATCCAAATAATCGATTGGGTTGTCATTCAAGTCAATTTGCTGGTCCATCTCATCAAGCCAACTATGTTCCGGTAACAAATACACGGGTACACCGTGCGAAACGTTCAAAGTCTAAATCGGTAGAAGGTCATCCGGCCAAACAAAAACAGAATTGACTTTGACTTTAGAGACAGTCAGTACAACGATGACCTTTTGGAGAGAATAGACGTTTCTGCGATCTTGGGAAACGAAAATGACGAGGTTGCAGATAAATATTTGCCGCAGTGGGAAGAGGAAAATCCAGGAGCTCAACCCACCGTGGATGGGAACGCCCCGGAAGATCAATTGGAGGAGATCTTAGCCCTCAATGGTAATGTTTTTGCAGCACGCTTTACACCTTCGAGAGTGAAAACTGATGCGGAACATTTCATCAACCGTCATCGACAGCGATCGAATCCTACATCAAAACTAAACTTCAAAAAAAGAAAGGGGTGAGATTTTATTTCACTATTCGCTGTAGGTATAGCCGTCCCTTAGCTAACGAAGGAGGCTTGGTGGATGTAATGATTTATTTCCGGGTGTTGACGTACGCCACACTAAGTCCGGATGTGATCAGTAACCAAATTGACCAAAATATACAAAAGGTAGTGCAGTCCATGGCAGAATTCGAAAATCTAGGATTGGGATGGCTTCTAGATCTTATCATGTTTCTCAAAATCAACATAATTCCCTACGCCCCTTTAGTGGGTGGAACCTTTATCGAAACTAGCCAAAATAACGACCAAAAGCTGTAATTTGAAGCTCAATGCTCCGAAACACATACTGGTGTTTCTCCACAATTTAAGTTCCCACGACGCTCATTTAATAATGCAACACATCGGAACGATCAAAGAGAAAGAAATCAACTGTATCGCAACGAATTTGGAAACGTACATTCCTTTCTCTTTGGGAAAACTACGGTTCTTAGATATCTGCCGCTTTTTACCGTCCTCTATGAAGACACTCGTAGTCAACTTAGCAAAAGAGGGCCTTCGAATTTCCCTACTCTAAAGGCCAATTTCACATTGGATGAAGTCACGCTGTAATTGAGAAAGGGTGTTTATCCATACGATTTCGTGGATGACGTTGGAAAATTCGATGTCACATCTTTACCACCTAAGGAGGCTTTCTTCAACGTCCTAACCAGAGAACAAATTAGCGATTCCGACTACCAACACGCAAATAATGTATGGGATACATTTCAGATTTAGAATCTTGGTAAATATACTCTTTTGTTTTGTCTCCGGGTTCATGTAATGTTTTTAATAATTTTTTTAGGGGAATATCACGATTTGTATGTGACGTCGGATTGTCTCCAACTCGCAGACGTTTTTGAATTCTTTCGGACAATTTGTTTTCAATATTACAAAATGGATCCCGCACACGCGTATACGGGACCAGGTTTTGCGTGGGGAAGTGTGCTCTGTATGACGGGGATTGAACTCGACCTGCTGTTGGATGATGATCGAGCGTGGGATATCAATGATATCACCCCGATGATCACCTAAATGAAATATTCTCGAAGTTGATTTAGCTTATCCTAGCGAACTTGATAACGACCACAACGCATACCCCTTAGCGCCGGAGCAGCGCCCAACGAACTTTCGTTGTACTCCGTGGCGCAACTTTAACACCTCAACATCCCGGTTAAAGATAGCTTTCCGAAGCTGGTTCCTAACCTCAACCCTAAGAAAAATTACGTTATCCCCAACCCGAACCTATAATATTACGTAGGTAAAGGTATGAAATTCGAAAAGGTACCCCGCGTTCTGTCCTTCGCACAAGGAAAGTGGCTTAGCGATTTTATAAATTTCAATACGGAGAAACGCAAAGCTGCGGTGAACGACGAGGAACGCAACTTTTTTAAACACCAAAATAACGCCTGCTTCGGTACGTACACTGGTATTCAGAAATTTTATCATATTTGGACTAAATAACAACCGCTTAACCGCTTATTTTTCAGGAAAACCTATGGAGAACCTGCGGAACAGAATTAATTGTCAACTTGTTCAAACTACGGAAAGAGCTACTAAAAACTTGTAGACGTTAACGGTAATAGTTAGTGTAGGGAGCTGTTGGCTCGCGTGGCGTGCAGGGCAGTGTAACCCGGCCACCTAAATTAAAGGCTTTAATAGTCGCTTGACGACTTAGGCCTATGGTGGTGCCTTGGGTATTAGCCTAGCTGATTATTTTTATTATTATTTTGTATTATTAAAAAAGCCAATTCGCCCGCATTTGATAGGTTTACTACCTTCAACCCGATCTTGTCGCGATACATTTGAAGAAGAAGAGCCTCACCTAAGATCGGCCCATATGTACCGGATTTGCTATACTCGAACTTTCAAAACTGTTAATGTATCAGTTTCATAACGATGTAATCAGGGCCCAGTACGCCGATAAAGCGAAACTTTTATTCACGGATACTGATACGAAATCGGCGACGTCGTCTTTAAAATACTTATTTCATTATTGTATTATTAATTTACATATATAACCCCTACATACAGTCTAAAATATGTCATTCAGACGAAAGATTTATACCGAGACTTCACGCTAAAGCCAATCACTACGATTTCTCCGGATACCCAACCAATCATCCACTCTACCGCGAACAAAAAGTTTATCGGGAAATTCAAAGACGAGCTAGCGTCTATTCCGTGTAAAGAATTCTGCGGATTAAAACCAAAAATGTATTCTTTATTGTACGCCTGTGGGGAAAAGAAAATGGACAAAGGGATATGCAGACGGGTCGTCAAGAAATTCGTTATGGATTGTCTGTTAAACAGAGAAGTCACCACCGCCCAGATGACGAGTATTCAAAGTAAAACACACGAGTTGTTCACGGTGCAGCAATCAAAGTTGTGACTTATCCCGTGGGACGATTAACGCTCCATTTTAGAGGAAGGAATCTCAACTTTAGCGCATGGTCATTTCAGCATTTCCACGATGCAACAGTGTGTTTAACCCGCGTTCGCGCGCGAAACATTTTCCTAATTATTCCGCGGTACGCGTAGCCGCCGGGGCCGCCCCGCGAACGGGCTGGTTTTCAAGGCACTAATTTATCAACTTGACCGTTGGGAGTCCGTCTGCTTCTCAAAATCTTCTGAATTATAAATGGGCAATTTTCCAGATCTTTACTGAGTCGCTGTATTTCCTCCTTGTAGAAAACACCCGAAATGAGCTCGGAATTGAGATCGCTCAGCTTATATACCGGCGGGTTTCTTGGAATTCTTTCTACTACACGGAATAATTCTTCCGTCCAATTTGCCAAATAGCCCTTTTCTTATTTATTCTGACAATATTCCCAACATCGAAAGGAAACGAAATTGGTGGAGAAAAATTAATCCTTCCGTATAAATTATTCCACACATCAACCAGTTTACATTTTATAGAGCTGTAATAAGTAATGTTGTATGATCGGACAAGTTCGTTCAAAAAGTTTATAAATTTATAGGTATGATTTTAAGTAAAGTAACGATACATCCGTTCTTTCAAAGTCCTATTAAAACGTTCAATGACGGACGCCTTTACCTCCGAGTGCGTTGTGAAAAATTTAATTCCACTTTGTTTGAAATATTTTTGAACAGCGGAACACACAAACCCACTTCCGTGGTCGCTCTGGACTTTTATAGGCCGACGTCCCGAAGTTGGAATATTTTTAAAAACCTCTACCATCGTCTGTTACTTCTTATTTTTACCGCTACCACAATCGAGAACTTGCCGAAGACATCAATACAGCAAAGCAAATACCTATACCCCTTATCCCAAAATAATGATTTAAGAACATTTTCCTTTGCTAAGCCATCGTAAAACTAGTCAATTCCGGGAACGATTTTAATTTTTTAAGAACTTACCGCTGAATACGCCAAAAGTTATATAATATGCGAGCCGGAAATTGCATCACTGCGATATATTAATTCTCCATTGTCGATAAATTTTATATTTGTAGATGTCTCAATCCATTTGTACAGCGCTAAACACTGGTCGATATAATAGCCTGGGATAACAGAGGTGATTTGCGTTTTCCAGTTTTTAACTAAAGTGTTTTTATTTTCTTTCACTACCTTGTTGAGACGTTGTTGTAATTTGTGTTTGAAAATATTTAATTTTTCAGTTTCTTTCAATTTTTTATGTTCCATAACGCTTTTTGGTTCAGTGTGTAGTTCAAGGAGATAATCCACTTTCGGTATCGGCTCGCGAGTTTTCCCGACATCAGAATTTAGGAGTATTCTAAAAACGTCTTCCGAAACTAACATCATTTTCCGGGCCATCACTTGATTGCCTTGCTAATAGCGGCGCCTGCGACGGAACTGAGAATTAAGAGGATTGGGGCCAATAAAATAGGTAAAACTAAACTAGAGGTGTCAACGAACCGAGCCAGTTCATGAGGGCTCACAACTCCGCCCGGCTCAATGTGAATCGAAGCGAGTCGAGCTAGCAGTAAACAAGTCGAGTGTCGAATCGAGTTAAAAATTATCGAACCGAGTTTTAGAGCTCGCTCGTTAACCAGCGGAAAACGAGCCGAGTCGTGAGCTGAGCCAAAGTCATATCGAGCGAGCAACGGGTCGATCTAGTTTCTTGACGAGCAAATCGAACCACAAGCTAAGAAATTGAGCGCTAAAACGAGCCGAGTCTGCTCGCTTGAAAATTGTTATGAGTCGAGTTTTTTCGTGAGTGGTTCATTAGTTAGCTCGCTATTTAATAGCTCCAAATTTTTTGTAAGGTTAAAGGAACGTATATTGGAACAACTTTATAAAAATGGAACTTAGGTTGATATCATTTGGTATTATATCTTCGGAATCAGGGGCGTTGTTTTGGGGGTGTACCAAAGGGCTGCTCAGCGATAATCATGAATGGTGATGAATGTGTGACACATTTTTACAGCTAGCCTTAATTTTGAACCCAAGACAATAAACAGTTTTAAAAAATGTGGCTTCCTGGAGGACTAAATTAAATTTATACATTTCATTAGTTTAGCTAAGGCTGGACTGGTTACGTAAAGGTGCGGTGTAAAGTTGCCTTAGTCGGACGTAGGGTTCCTAGTTCTGAACTAGGTCGGCAAACTATTTCTTGAGAAAAGGCGCGAGGAGCCATCGCCCTCTTGCCCTAAACGTCAGTCTGGCCCTGAGTTAAGCGGCCTTATTTGCCGAATCTGAAGAGAATAAAGAACTCCAACCACCGCTTATCCTAAATCGATTTATATAGCAATTCTTGGTTGCCTGAACCTTGTTAAAATATTTTAAAATATTATTAAAATGTTCTTATTGAACTAGTTTCGATTTTGAACCAAAAAAAACCCTAGTTCATTGTAAAAATTATATTTAGGCATCGACAATTCTTCCTGATTTTACTTTAAAAATGGCAACTTAATGTCTAACTTCTTTCTATTTTTAATTTTCGGTGGATTTTTACCTTGCCTTATTTCATTTAACTGTTTTTTACTCGGACTGCATTTGCACTGATTTGAGGTTCAAAATAATAGTACTTTATTTGTAAGTAACTACATGCTGAAAAAGCGTAAGCGCTTTAATCAGGGCCATCGCCATTCTGAAACATTCGGTTGGCTCTGATAAACAGCGCGAACAAGAAAAACCACGCAATAACCGAAGAAACAACTACGTTAGGTAATAATACGCGGATAGGACTTCAAGGTCACGAGATTGCCGATACATATATACCACGTATTATTCCATTATAAAACTTTTAGTTTTCCCCCAGTTAGTGACTCTCTTTTTTACTTATTCGCGTTTTTATAAACGAAGAGCCAGTAACGTCTCACTACTCTGTACTCAGTTTTATTTTAAAGTATTTTTGAATTCGGCTGACAATAATTAGCAGTATAATAATTAGTTTACCTTACATTTAGGTGTTTAAGTGTTTATTTATTTTCACGAACTCGCTCGGTTCAATGAGCGATGCCCGAATCGAACCGAGCAATTTTACTCGGAAACCGTTTCGAGCGAGTTATGTTTTGAGCGAGCCTTAGACGAGACGAGTCTTAAACGAATCAAGCTATACATGAGTCGAGCGCAACTCAAATAAGGCTCGGCGAGCTAAAACGTCACCCGAGCCGAACTCGAGCTGAGTCAGTTTTAATCGAGCCTATGTCGAAGCGAGCCATAAATGAGCTGAGCGCGTATCGAGTCGGGACATAACCGAGCCGAGCCATTTTCGAGCCAAGCTAGAAAACTCGAATCAGCTCGCTCATTGACACCTCTAAACACCTGTTTGATTAAGGATCTTTCTTTTCTTTGACGAGGATAGCTTTCGATGGAATTTACGGAAAACATTACAATGTTTCTTCAACCGCTTCTTGTGGATGTCTGAAATTTTAATTGAACATAGTGTGCTACTAAAGTTTTTAATTCTCCATTACTGGCGTTTTTGATTGCGGCTTTTCTTTGGCGCGGTTTACCGGATGATACATATTTCAAAAAGTTTATATTTTCATGCACCCTATTCGGCGGAACCATGTCGCGATTTTATGCGCCTTCGCGATAGCACAGCGATTGCGATCTCGGTGGAACTTACAATGTTCTGGTGGATTTATACAGTATATGGTCGAAAGACGGGAACAACTCAAGTCTTCAACGTTTTTGACGTCAACCGGCAAAAAGTTTGAGAGCACGCCCGCTTTTTCTATCCCTTTGCAATAGAATTAACTCGCCTTTTCACGGATAAGTATCGCGACGGTTTCTCGACTGCCATCTGCACTGTCTTTTATCCTCCTGCGAATGTCCACGCTTCATAGTCTCCCGTTTCGTAAAGGGCCACCTTCTTAATAACTTCATTGAGCGAGCGGAGAATGGATTTTTTTAGGAGAAGGCTCGACGTTTCAAACAGTCTTGACTAATTAAAAATTTACTTACATTACAACGTCTCGAAGGAGAGATTCACTACAGCTCTTTGGAGATTTTTATTTGTCGGCTTTACTACGGCTTGTTTGAACGCGTCTATGACGAACTTGCTATTTCCGGGTGATATTTGTTTTGCGAGATGGTATATGGCTGACTAGTCACGTGAAGATTTAAAAATAACTTAATAGTGCGCATTTAGGTTCAAAGTTAGTATCTCCTTGCCGGGGTAGTATAAGTTTTATTAGAATCAGGATTGAGGTATTGCGCTGATGGCTGACTCTAACGAAGAGATTTGTTACATCTTTGTTATTGGCAATCTCGCGTAGCAAATCATAAAGTATTACAAAATTCTTTATATTCGGATCAAGAATATTTACGTCCAAAAGTCCTTCGAGAAATACCACCGCTGGCGAGAAATTCAGTACAGAATTAAACAAAGTAGATTGATATTCGGTGTAACACTATATTACTCTATAAGTGACTGGGTAAATACACTTTCTCATATTCTTAATTAGGTTTGCCACAAACACGGACTTTCCCGATTGGGGAGTGCCGCTTATTATTCCGTTAAAAGGGTGCTTTAGGCTTAGGTCTATTTCCATGACTAGCAATGTCGAAGAAGTATAAAGTTAATCTATTTGTAAAAGCATTTTTTTCGAACTACAAATAATAATAGTTAAAATTTCTTTACAAAATTCGTGACTCAGAAATGTTTTGTTTAGAAATACATCATGCGTAGCAGAAATATCGAGAGACTATAGAGCATCCGGGTAGGCGGTCTGTACTCTCTCGGAACAATCTTGAACTAAACAGTCATGTTGTAATTGCGATGGGAGGGAATACATACACCCATTACAATGTAATCGAATTGATTAACGTAACAGGAACAGTACGTTTTCCGCTATCAGAACTTGAACCCGTAAAGTCTCCCCTAAGATAGTTGAGAAATTCGAAAATATAATGACTATGTTTTTCCACAGCTCAATTCTAACTTTAAACCCTTTCTTTGCTGGGAAGAGCATTTCGTGGTTCTTGCCAGTTCCAGGGACCATCTCTCGAATGTCCAGATTTTAGTCGGGATATATACAATGTTATACTTATATACTCCTATTCCTTGTCGGACGGTAGAACTATTTTCCGTAAATTAGCTTTTCCCAACCAAATATAATATTAATTTAAATGTGTATAGTTCTGATGATAAGCTACCACAGCCCCCAAGTCCGTCACTTTTAAATCCAGAACAGGAGCCTATTCCCCTGATTACTAACGATCTTCCAATCAACAACGTGAACGCCGTAACGTATGTTCATAAATTTGCTAGTCTTTCCATTGTATATAATTTTTTTAATTTAGTATAATTAATGGCATTTTCTTATTAATGACACCCATGATTGACACACCAGAGGATGGGGTCGATGACCTATTGTTAGCTTTAATTGCTGAGATCACAGAGAATTTAATTACTAACCGGTACTAACTATACGGTATTTTTGAGTTAGTGGATATATAATAATTTGAATTTCTTTAGCCATTTCAACAAGTTTTGTGAAGCGCAGCAGGAGGCTGATGAAATAAAGTTTCCGCCACCCAATGTATAAGGCACTTAGTATGTTTCTTATAATAGTAATTGAAAATCCATGTATATATTATGTTTTAGCGTTATTGACCGGATCTGGAGGGTGATAATTGAACGTAGGTGGCTATATAGGAACTTGGAGAGGGATAACACATTTACAAGAGATGTTATAAACATAGTTTTTGAAAATATGACGAGTTAAATAGATTTTTAAGAAAAAAATGCTTTAAAACCAAAACCGCTTTTTTGTATTTCTAACTTGGCTTCCCTTAACTCCCCGAACACTTGAATTAAAGGTATTTTAAGTCCTTTGATGACTTGCGCATATAGTTGTTCTTTCAATATTATCCTACTTTTCTAATTAATTATGAATAGCAAATCAGAAATTTTTTACATCATTAGACTACTTTTTTTATAACACGGAAAACTCCTTAAACCGATGATGATTAAAATAATTTATTTTTTTCAGAAGGAAAAACGGTGCCAAAGGGAACCGAGGTAGCTGTTTTGATCTCATTTATTCAGAGGAACGAACGGCACTTTGAAAACCCCGACTTGTTTAATCCCGAAAGGTTCGAAATGAACAACATTCCCACTTTCGCCTTCATCCCATTCTCGTACGGACTCCGGAATTGTTTCGGTAATGCCTACTTATTAATAGAATCCCTTTACGCTTATATTTAGTTACATCTAGAAAAAGACTTGAGAGTTTTCCAATTTTTTGGTGCCGTAAAGTTTAAACTAAATTGGTTTACGAGTTACCGCTTATATTATATATGGGGTTCGTTCAGTAACGCAAATGTGGGAAAAATAAGTTTTTACTTGATGTTTACTTGATGAGCGCTTGTCGTCATAGTGACGTAGAAAGCTACTGAACAGTGTTATTTCTCGTCAGCGCTATTTTTAGAGATAAATGTTACGGGGCCCAGAAATCAGACGAAGCGAAAAATACAATTTTAAATAATAAATGAGTTGGTAAATAACGAAATTGTTGACGACAATATTGTTTATTGTAAAAACGATTTATCTATTATTAAAAATGCGAAAACGGCCACTCAAGTAGTAGATACATTCCAATTAAAAGATAGACCTATGACCAAACCAGTAGAATTGTTGAATGAAACTACAGTTGTATCATTTTAACTACTCCACCAGCTTAACTATAAACACCAATGCGTTTGAGCTCAAGACATGGGATGCCCATCGTGACATCAAATAAAAACGACCAAAATCGTACAGTAACAAAACTTTGGCATGATGAGCGTTAATGAACGTTTCTTTCGTACCTTCCATTTTTCAAGATGGCGTCGTGAAATATGCATTATACCTAGGTGACCAATCAACGCTGCAAATCTCAGATAAATCAGCTAACAATTAAGGCAACTTCCGCGGCCGGAACATTAAATATTTGAATCTGTTATTTTCCAAATTGGCTACGTATATGATCGACTAAATGTTTCCAATATCTGAGTGTGACTAATCGTTTAGAATAGCAACTTAATAGCTTCATCACTCAAAATAAAAGTGCAAAAGCGCTGGAAATAGTGAAAAAGCTGAGCTCCAGTCGATACGTTTTGGCGACCTGTTGAATATCAATAGAGACCAAGATCGACGAAAACACTCAGGCGCAGAAAGTGAAATGGCACGGTAACGGGCTTTCACTTAGCTTGGTTTAGAATTATTCCGTAATTTTTAAATAACGTGTGAACAATTACCTGGTTTAAACTGAAGCACGGTTAGGAATTATTTAACTGCTATATCAGTCCAGTGACCCAATCCTGTAATTCTAGTGTCTTTACTATACGTAGCACTGACTAGAGTGTTCTAAATGAACAAACTGGCAATTGTAAAATTTAGTGTAAAATCTTAAATAAGAACAACTCAAAACCAATTATTTAAAAAATATTTTTAATTTTAAATTGATAACTGGTAATTTACAAATTTAAAATCGCAAAATAACTTAACATGAAGGTTGCATTTGCTTGTTCAACAAAGCTTTCTCCAAAACCTTTTTACACCTGATTAACAATTTTGAAAAATAGTAATTTTCAGCGATTTTTTTAAGAATCTTCGTGGTTACATTCGATCTGTACAGCTGATTTCATTTTTAAATAATAAAATAAAATTGATTAATTTAAATTTGATAAATAAAATAAACGTCCTATTTCAAGTTTGACCCAAATATTCACCTGCTTTTTGAATAATTGTAGGACCAGCGTATGGATACAAGATCATGCTGTCATTTCTGGCTCACCTCTGTTTCAGATTCATTATTCAATCAGTGGATCGAGAAGATTCCGTATTAACCAAAACCATGATGGTACAAAGAGCAGACAAACCGATTCTGGTGCGAATGATATCACGACAGTGAATTCTTCTTTCCGCGATAAATGTTATTTGAACTTATATCTAATAATTTTGGAATATTTGTTTGTGAAAGGAAAAATTACGGCTTGTATATGCTGATAACGATTAAACAACTACAAACCCAATTTAAAATCATAAATATACGACGAGTACTTGAAAATCCATTCGAAGTCATAAAAGTTAAATTAGATAAATTCCAGAAGAAATTTTAAAGAGTTTTCTTGATTCAATGACAAGCACTTAGAAATATTATAATTATATCTCAAAGACAACAGCAAACCAGAAAATTCTTCAGCGTTATTTTGATTGACTAAATTTTCTATTTGCAAAGTGATTTGAGATAATATTGCGAGGTCTAGCCTTATCATTAAAGGTACAATTTCATGAATGCTTGACGTCTTCCACAAAAAGTGAAGAAGGGGAAGTGAAGTTTCCATGTTTCTATTAAGCTTTTATTACGCCATTTACGTAGAATGACACCAGTTAATGTTGAATAAGTGAATAAAAATTATCGTAAGAAAGTAGCTTCATGATATGATTAAGTATCGGGGTTTACTAAAATTACTATACTTTAATTCATAAATTACAGCAAAACAAATTCAAATGCAAATTTTATGTCCTTTCGTACAAATTATTGAACTAATTAACCCTTTTATACAGGGTCTTTTTTTTTGCTCGGAAAAGTGTTTTTTTTTCAAAAACTATTTGTAGTACCGATTTCAAATTTGGAAGGTCAATTCTCTATACCGGGGGACATCAGTTTGAGAAATTTGAGCGTTTTCGGTAACGTTTTTCACCAATTTTGAAAAATTATTTTTCGACCACTAGGTGCGAGATAAAAAATTTCTATTATAAAGTTTTAGGCCGTCATCGAAAACCCTTAAAAATTGTTCACTCGACGAAAAACAATTTATTTATCAGTGAAAATTCGAGCTTGAAAAATTTACAAGTTGGTGAAGCCAAATTACGATTGTTTGAAACGATAATTGAAAAGGGAACAAGTCTAATACAAACGTAGTAGAGTTTTCACACTTGAAAAAATGTACACGTTTGGTTTTTAAATGCAGATATTTTATTCACATAAATTTTTACAAAACATTTTCAATAATATCACCATTGGCTGCAACACAGGTTTGTGCGCGGACAATTAAGTTCTCAAACGCTTTCTCTACCATTTCTGGTGTGACGTCTCGGCAAGCACTGATTATTCGTCTAATGAGTTCCTCCCTAGTTTCAATGGGCGTGGCGTATACCTTTGCTTTAACGAATCCCCAGATAAAATAATCCAGCGGTGTTAGGTCAGGTGACCTTGCTGGCCAATGCACTGGACCATTTCTCCCTATCCACCTTTCAGGAAACTCGTTGTTGAGGTGCTCAGTTACTTGCCGGGAAAAATGCGGAGGGGCGCCATCTTGCTGAAACCACAACTGACGTCTTTCAGCCAATGGAAGGTCGTCGATTGCGTCACTCAGTTCGTTCTGTAGAAAATGTAAATACCTTTGGCCGTTGAGGTTCGTCGGCAGGAAAAAGGGACCAATCAAACGGTTTCCAACAAGTCCAACCCAAACATTGACCCGTTCAAATTGAACCTGGTGATGATATTCAAAACCCCAATGTGGGTTGATGTCAGACCAAAGATGGCTGTTTTGATGATTAAAGGGCCCATCTCTAGAAAATGACGCTTCGTCGGAGAACAAAACATGGCGCAAAAATTGTCTATCTTCTTGGACAGCATTTAGTAACCAGTTGCTAAATTCATAACGTCTTTGATGGTCTCCGTCAATTAGTCCTTGGTGGAGCGTAGCTCTGTATGGGTGATAGCGATTCTTACGAATAATTTTCCACACACGATTTGCAGAACAACCCAAATCAGCAGCGGCGTTAGCGCAACTGTGACGAGGATATGCCACAAAGTACGCGAGTACATTGTTCTCGAAGTCTAAATCCGGTTGACCCAATCCGCGAAACCTAGGTTGCAAGTTACCAAATTGATTCAAATCGTGAATTGCTCGTCTTACTGTATTTACAGATGGTGCTCCATTTGGATGTCTTTCTGCGAAGATTTCAGTCACTCTTCTAAGGTTTTGCGCTGCTTCTCCAAAGTAAATGGCAACTATCTCGGTACGCTCAGCTACTGAATAACGAGGCATTGTTCGAAATATTATCAAACACTGATAATAATCTCCCAAAGTTTTCCTTTAAATACCCAATGCATGTTTAGGATTGACCTATAGCCTCGTGTTTTTTAAATCCGGTCGTTGTTTTAACCAAAGTTTCAACTGGATTAGGTAATTCGGTTTCAATTATCGTTTCAAACAATCGTAATTTGGCTTCACCAACTTGTAAATCTTTCAAGCTCGAATTTTCACTGATAAATAAATTGTTTTTCGTCGAGTGAACAATTTTTAAGGGTTTTCGATGACGGCCTACAACTTTATAATATAAATTTTTTATCTCGCACCTAGTGGTCGAAAAATAATTTTTCAAAATTGGTGAAAAACATTACCGAAAACGCTCAAATTTCTCAAACTGATGTCCCCCGGTATAGAGAATTGACCTTCCAAATTTGAAATCGGTACTATAAATAGTTTTTGAAAAAAAAACACTTTTCCGAGCAAAAAAAAGACCCTGTATATTTTACACATAAAACGCAAGTAAAATATATATGACGTACTCGTCTTTAGTGTTTTATTCCAAAACTTGGTTAAGACATTTCATCACATACCAGATAAAGGATGACAATACAAAGATAACTTTGAATCTACGAGATGGTATTGTTTGTATTTCTGTATAAAGGAAGTACAATGGTTAAACAGCTCATTTTTATTTTTTATTTAGTATGCCACAGTTTTTCTTACGAACCCCCGTTGAGGAGTGAAGGGTCATCTTTCTTTATTTTCTTTCAAGTAACTAAAATATAAAAATTTCAATCATTAGTTTAATAAGTGGTCATCCACATAAAAATATTTCCTTACTCCAAAATTGTCGACCATATGACCAAATGTTAAAACCTTTATGATACTTAATGACGCATAGCACCCATAGAACAAACAGTTTGGCACACCTTTCATATTAAATTTTACATTTTTAAGATCGAAACCCAGAAAAATTGGACATATTTGTGAGCCTATTACTGTATATGATGTCTTTGGGCTAACAACATTGGTCATTTGGTTTATAACATGTATGTTGCTATTTGATTGAAGTCTAGTAGATATACTATTTGCCTTTTTAATGTGGGTTTAGGGTATCGTTTAATATTCCCTGACTGTTGGTTCCACTTACGTCGTTAGTTTGACCATTATATATCTTAAAGACAGTCAATATTCAATCAAAATTATCAACGATTTCCTAGGTGAGGTTTGGTTTATAAATCCACTATAATATTGAAATTGGATTTTAAGTATCTTATGAAGCAACAATATTGCAAAAAATGTTTATTTTTCATTATTTAGCGCTTTTATGGCGAAATTGAATAAACTAAGCTTATGATGAAGGATAATAAGTAAAAGATCAGTGTTGTATTTAGTTTCTCATTTCTTCTGAGCGCTTCATAATCAGTAACAAAAATGGTATTGTTCGTAAAATATTAATTGTCCGTTCCTAAAATAATACACATTTCTCCCATCCAATAACAAAATAATTAAAATGATAGTTTATCTCAGGAAATAATTAGCGTCAGTCTAACGGATAACAATTATTTCCAAAAAATTGAGTCGATAATAAATATTTCTCAAACGTTATTTGGTATCACGTTTTTTTAAATACTAAATAATCAGGCTAACGAACAAAGTTATTAAATGGATAAATTATCTGTATTCTCATCGATTAACCAAGTTGTTCATAATAAATGATTAAAAATCCCCGGTCCTTAAAAGTAATTCAACATGTTCGACTGTCTAGTTACACACTCTGGAATTGGCTCCTACCCCTTTATAATCTAGGTGCAGGAGATGTTTAATTAAGGGGACAGATTTTTATTTGCTTATGGTTCGGGTATGTGTCATCTCATGAAAAAATGAACAACCATAATTTTCCTTAACACAACTAGCACAATCTCAAATTTATTTTAAAAAGCACAACTTAAAATTATTTTTACTCAGCACATTTATAAATTATTACTCCGCTCCGGTCAGTTCAAATTCCTTTTTCCTACTGATTAGTGACCTCTCACCTCTCGCCACTCGTCACTCTTCTAAAACAAAACTTTCCAAGATGTAGTGCTCGGAATTCGCATAACTTTTGTTCATTTGAAAAGGTCTATTGAATATCAATCGGATATATCCATATGGACAAAATAGGCCTTTCTTTATCTACAAATAAAAATATTCGAAATACAAAGTGAAACGTATAATTGTATACTTTTTTTATCCGAACCCTCTTATCAACGAATAATCTTAACCAGAGATAGTAACCGTCGCATATGTTCAAAGTTCCCTTACCCATGGATAAATCTAAATAAACATTCAATATAATTGAATAAATAGTTCGCCTTTTTCAAAATAATATTGTTGATTTGGATAGGTTATTGAAAACAAAGTAGACTCTACTGAGGCTGATATATGGATTACTTTCAACACCTACAGTTACAAGACAATCACTTAATTTCGCTCAATCTATTCAGCTAGGTTTAGCAGTGAAACTACATAATCAGTTCGGGTCTCGAGATCTTATAGACACTCTTCACGCAATTGGATACATAACGTCATATGATGAAGATAAGTCAGCCGCTAAGTACGCGAGTGAAAATGAGATTGTCTCTGACGTTTTCCACGGTGAGGGGCTTATTAATGCTTGGTTCGACAACTTTGACTTACAAGTTTTCACACCAAATAGTGCGAGGGAAACCCACTGCATGGCTCTAGAAATGGTTCAAAACAGTTACGAAGCTTCTTTTATGACAACGGCTTCTAAGGTTTTGGACCTTAATATCCCTAGACTAAACAGACAACAAATGTCTAATCTAAATATCTAAGATTTATCGCCTACATATCTTCATTACTTCAATGGTCAGAAGAATTCTAGTCCACCCGAGCTTCGTATAAGCTCTGGAATTCCCTATCACTTACTTATAAAACTATATGAATCTATAGAAGCTGCTTTGCAGAGCGATTTCAATTGGCTTTTGTCACTTAATAATCAAAAAGATGAAACGAACTTGGTTCCCGAATGGTCCGGCTATATGGCTATGAAATCGCGAGAAGAACACGCCGTGAGAAAATGTACAATCTACATGTTCGGTCCTTTGATAGACCCGTCACCCTCACACCCGAATACTGTTTTGACAACGCTAATCTATATAGAGACAATTATGAAAAAGAGTTGGGTTGTCATATTTCCACGTAAGTGCTGATATGCGATTATACAAAGGTCTTACACAAATTAAGTGGTCTTTTCCAGAGATATGGAGAAATTTGATTTTTAGACCAAGAGGAATGCACACTTTGATGATTATTCCATTTTTTTTGCGGCTGGACACTGGAACTACGCCAGATATATAACGTGGCATCTTTTAGAAATGAAATCGTGTTTGCCGTTAGAAGCTTTCGAGAGTTTTTAAACGGAGAACATGTGTGTCATGGCCTTAAGTTGGTACAGTCTCAGATCTTACTTCTAAGTTATGTCATAATTTGAACGGTCCTTACGAAGTTTTCGTCATTTTTGATCAAAATCAGAAAGGGTCTATAAAATCTCAAGAACGGTCTCGACGCTCCAGAAAGTTGGCATCGAAGCAACTAATATTGAAAAAGGGTTCAGTTCTTCCCCCGAGAGACATGCTAATGAAAAGCGATGATAATAAACGCCAGTTAATCGTGGCTCTCCGCAATTCTAACCATGGTACTCCTTTTAATTTATTTTGTTTGGAAATACAAAATATGCTCAGTAGTCTCCATGAAGAAGTTTGACGGACGATAAATCGATATAAATGAGACTGTTGCAAAGTTAGGAGACAGAATTTCCGTTCGGAAAAGGAAAGGTCGGGGCCTTAAAATCGTTTTGGAAAACGAGCATTGACCTCACCCCAATGTGCGACGAGAACGCCCCCGAAGAAATTTACACGAAGTTAGGCACAGAGCTCATGGTTCATTTATACGGAGGCAGTGAAGTCACTGATATGAGAACTACCCTACCCAAACCGTAGTATAAATTGGTGTAAAAAAACAGATTACGGTTTGAATTTTTACTACCCACTCATAGATACTGCAGGTTCACAGTATAACCATGCTGGCAAACCTAATAATAAAAAAGTAAAATAAAATATGAAATTGGAGGTATTTTAAAAATGAAAATTCCAGATGTATAGGAGGCATTGCCTTTCGTTGTCGTCCATATATTATAATTCCAAATAAATTTATATTAGTTTATTATTTCCATACAATGGAAAAATAAATTTTGTCATCTCAATAATTGAACTGTTGGTATAAAAGTAAATTTTCATTTAAATCAAATTAAGACACGTATGCGAAATATTTTTTTAAACTAAATGTTTAAATTTATGCAGATTACTGTTTTTAACACATCATCAAAGTCAAGTTTGCCAACCAACGTTGAAATGGAATACGCGTACTTCGTTAATTTTGCATGAGGAGTGATACCGTTAACCGTATAAGCTCTTGACGCCGTTAGCTTGACATTCCAAAACCCTTCATTTATGGTTTAACTTTGTCATCGGTAACGTATGTCCGTTTTTAAAACTAAGTTTTCTTAAATGACTAAAAATCGAGACGGTTTATTTAAATTTTCTGTACGTTTCTTTGAATTTGAGCAGACTATAATCAAGTTTCTTTAAATTTGAACAGTTTATAATCAAGTTTCTTTAAATTTGAGCAAACTTTAATCAAGTTTCCTGTATTTGATCTCTGTAAACAATTCAGTCCGGACCTTTGCTTTGTTAAGGGTTCGGATTAAGTATTTGAAATAAAGGGCCTTACTCAAAGGTCACGGAAAAAGATGGTATTCATCGAGGCTGGCGCGTAGTAACAATTTACGAACGCGGGTTATTTTCCATAAGCTAGCGTTTGCTGTCGTTGTGATCTATTTGTTGTATGATGTGGAAAGTAATTTAGTTAACGGGTAATGGTCTTACGAAAATGACCCAATCCAATGTCAAAATTTGGATTCAAATGGAATCAAGACAAGTCAAGTTTTTCGGATCAAACGATTTTGATCATTTTGGAAATAAATTCATTGTATTTTGATAAAGTATGACACTTTTTATATTGTAATTTTCGATGGAATTTGCAGTTGCCCGATTTTATATAAAGTTTTGGAATAAAGTTTGGTCCACCATTTTTGTAAAGGTTGAAACAAAACAAAAAAATGTTTGAGTAAGTTGTCCAACTAAGCCGTAATGGTGCGGTGCTTTCCAATTCAACAGAAACTATAGTAGTAAAATTTTCCAAGTATTCTTAAAAAGTATTTTATTTTTCGTAGTACACAGAAGCGGTGAAATCGTTTTTTATAATTGTTTTGGAAGTAGAAGATATAGAGGTAAGGGTTGTTCTTCTCACTAGTCACCGCAGACTTCGATCTGATTGAAAATGCTTAATCTATCCGATTATACAAAGGTCAGTTCATCTGGTATTTTTTCATAATTAACACTTCATTCTTTGTTTAGAAACGTTAAATAGTAATCGGCATAGTCAGAAAAATTGTTCTTGCATATTCAAGGAATTGGTTTAAAATTTTGGCGAGTTATTTAGCTTTACTTAATTTATTCGTGTATTATTGTAGTTTATCCACCTCAAGAAAATAGACAAATTGAGCAAAAAAAAATTGAATTTCTGAGAGTAATTTGTCTTGAACAACTTTTTTTTTCAGATTGTACTATTAATCTCATTTTTGTCGATATTGGAGTTCCACACCGCAGAAATAGTTTATTTCGACTCGGAAGTACAGAAGAATGAGCCCGATTATTGGGCTTTTCAAAGGTTCACTCTCCCAAATTCAAGAGTTACCACTCGGATTTTCAATGAGGGTCTTGCGTGTCTGCTTTTGCGAGATCTGCATTTCGGACCATTCGGCGCATCAATTTTATCATTAGGAATTAAGCCTTCAATGAAGATCAGCGCAATTGCGGAGAACCTTCTTGTTTATTACGGACTGTTTACCGACGCGGACAACATAACCTATGAAAACTACAACCCAAAAACGAACACAATGAACATTGGTATCAATGCCCCCGATGGACAACGCGACGCCTACGTTTGCTTAGCTTCGGAATTAGCTCTGAACAATATAACTTCCATACAATTTTACACCGGCATTCCCGTAGAGGGTCAGTGGTACTATCTTCTTAATCAACATTCGGGAAAGGCTATGACGCTTTCTAATAATGATCATGGAGGGAACTTTTCCATTACTTACTTTCGAGAATTATCTTCCCAAAAATTTAGATTCGAAAAACTGTGCAATGGTCCGTGCGAAATCGATTGCAATATGAAGTACGTTAATTGGGACGGTGGGTACAAAATCGTTAATAACAAGGACAACCAAGACTTGGTATTGACCGTTAAAAACGCGAATACGGGTAACGACATCGTAGCTATGGCTGAGCCGTTCCGGGGCGCGCTTCATCAAGTTTGGTACATCCAAGAATACAGCGCCGGATTTCGCTTCCGCCCAAAGTTTTTGACCAAGAAATGTTTGGACGTCTTCTTTTACGACATTCACGTAGGCGCGCGTGTAACTACGTACAACTGCCGAAATGCTGAGGACACGAGCATGACTTGGTTGGTTGTTAAGGCTTGTCGTTAAGTTATCGTCCATCTGTTTTCGTCGGAAAGTTTAGAAATTTAAACAGGGAATTAACCTTTCATGGCGGAAAGGGCAATCAGCGAAAAAAAAAACATAAAACGTTTGCAGTTTACTTTGTAGCTACTGCTATACAAAATTTACTGTTCAATAACTTCTTGTAGTAGATTTAAATTAGAGTAGTAAACACTATTATTACTCGACTTATTCAGTGAAAAATTTATTGTTCTCCAAATGCATTAATCACCATAAACCAATTTTCTTTAAAAAGGGGTACGCCTTACAGCGATAGTTATATTTCTACTGGGTTAGGTTCTGGTCTCTGAGTAATGGTTGCTTAGCAACATGTTTTGTAATTGTTTTAAATAACATAATAAAATTTCTCTTAATTTTGTATAATTTTTATTTAATTGTGTTCCGATTTTACGCTTTTAGTTAAAATAAATTAAGTAATTAGATTTAGTCTGGTACTATTTTTACAATTTAGGTTCTAGTTCAATATAATTTTTATTTCAATAAAATTAAGTTATCGCTTAGTATTTAGATAAAAATTGTTATTTGGGTAGGTAATCGGCCATTCGGTGATTTCTGGTATATTAAGTCCTTTAAAAAAAGTACCAGCCAGTTCTTATTTCAGATTTTATATTATATTTGAAATATAATTTCCTGAATATGTCTTTTCTGTTTATAGCTACTTTTACAGGCTTTGCTTCTTTAAAGCTACAATGGCAGATCGACAACCTTTTTATGATACGCGTTTACCTTGAACAAATCAATACTAAAAAAAACTTATACTCATCACTCTAAAGACTTAAAGAAGCGTAATTCACTCTTGGCATGTTTGAACGTATCCAAAAGGCGGCCATGTTAAAGAAAACGAAGTCAATCGATTTTTAAACGTGGCTTCTCCTTGTGATACGTTTACAATTGTGCAGTTGCTGTTACGAAAAATTTTAGCAATAGAGGGTTAGAAAGAATATTGTTTATCGCTTGCTAGAGGCATTCTGTTACTGTCTTTGAAATCAGAGCTCACTATGACGTCATTGGCCATATCAAGCGAACATTCAAAATGCATTTCAGAAATTATATTGGGGAAGCTACTTGTTTGCATTGAAAATGTCACTGTGTACCAATTTGAAAAAAACTAACACGTCCAGGCTTTTCGTCTTCTGTTTCGTCAGATAGGGAATAGCAATAGAGGGTTAGAAAGAATATTGTTTATCGCTTGCTATTGGGGAAGCTACTTGTTTGCATTGAAAATGTCACTGTCAGATAGTGAATACAAAGGCGTTAGTTTAAAATGTCTTTATAATTCATTTTAACCTACCGTGTTTATAATTAAGAATTCATATAAGGCGGCATTCCGTTGGAAAACATTTAAATTTGGACTTTTGTAACAGGGCGGCTCTGAAACTGCCCAGCTATAAACTTAACTATAGTCAGCTTATATAAAATGTTATATCTTCTGCCGACTAAGCATCATGGTTTCACTGGTTAGGCCATAAAACGTTCACTACATTACAAAAGATGTATTATTCTTTCCGCTAATAGTGAGAACGTCTTTCGTGTTGAGTAGCCCTAGGTGGCATATGATACCTATAGATTACCCCTTTAGTGGCATCTTTCCTTTTGAAATGCTTCTTAGTGATATCTCTCCTAGTGACAACAACTTTCCTTTCCCCTTAACTACTGAAATTTGATGACTATGCTAATTGATGATTTTATGAAGGTGGAACTTAGCTTTAAAATTTGCCCTCTAGTTCATAGATTAACTTTAATTAATCTTAAAACGCAAACTTATTTTACGAGCAACATAAAAGAGTTTCTAGCGCAAATGCAAATCGCTCACGAAAAAAACATTGTAGTGAGAAAAGTAGGTGGGGGGGGGGCAAGTAAGAAACTTTTAGCTCGAAGCTCTGCCCTTGGACAGAAAATCCGGCTTCTTTAATTTAATTAAATTACTGATACATACTGCGAAGCGAGGGTAGCATATGTACAGCCTTGCAGGGATACACGATATTAGAGATGATGTATTTGGAACAATTTGGCGCAAGGCCCAAAGTGTAGTATTGTTGAAAACATCGTTTGGGAGTGAATTCCAATTCTTGATGGTGCGATAGGTAAAGCGCCATTGTCTCAATTTAGTATTTACTCTGGGCTTGAAGATTTTGGGCAGGTGGCCTCTAGTTTTTCGCAGGGGTCGAGTTTAAATAACGCATCACAGTAAATATCAATGTTCCAGACCACAAACTCCATAAATGGACAATGTCATTAACAGCGTGGCGGATGAGAGGAGAGTCAATGTTCAATTTTCGGTTCCTGAACTCAAGGGGCAGTTTGTCTAGGCCGCGTTTTAATTTAGTGAACCTGTTGTGCGCCTTCACGAAACATTCATGGTCACCAGAGGCATGTGGAGTCCATACCTTAGAAGCAAAATGTATGTTAGGGAGCACCAATAAGGTGTAAAGTATGCGCATTAGACGTGGGGAGCGGAAGTTAACGGTGCGGTGTGTCAAGCCAATAAGATAGTTGATCCGTTTAACCACTTTGGAGGAATGGTGGCTGAAATCCATGGCGGAGTCAATCCAGACACCCAGGTCGCGGAGAGAAGAGTCGGCTGGGGCTAGCGTGCCACCATTCAGGGTATAAGGTAATTGAGGATTCATGTGGACAAATTAGCATACACCGCTTTTGGAGACATTGAAGCTCATACCGTGATCGTTGGCCCAAATAGCCACCACATCGAGGTCAAGACGGAGATGGGAGCGTTCTTGATCAATATGTACAGGGTTCGCAAGTAAAGTGTAATCAGCAACCAAATAAATTTTAGAGTGCTTGACCACACCGGGCAGAGAGTTGATGAAGATATTGAACAAGATTGGGCCAAGCACACTTCCCTGGGGAACACCATTAAGAGCAATCAGGGAGCATGATGTAAGGCCCCGAAGGACAACAGCTTTCTTTCTGTTTGTGACGAAATCCTCAAGCCAGTCCAATGCTTTGCCCTGGTATTCCTTTTACAAAGCATTTGGTTGTGGTTAATAGTTGGTTAGTGCGGTGCCTCCAATAAATACTTTTAAAAAAGTATTTTTTTAAATCATTTCATTTCATAGGTTTTTTTAGTAGTGATATTAAGCTTGTCAAGTTGTGATATTAAGCTTGTCAAGTTGTGATATTACGCTTGACAAAATGTGATATTAAGCTGGTCGAGTTGCGAAATTAAGCTTGTAGTGGTGCGATATTAAGCTTGTCAAGTTGTGATATCAAGCTTTTCGAATTCGGATATTAAGCTAGTCAGATTGCAATACCATTCTTAAGGTTAAAAATTTGACTAACGTATTCAAAGTAAGTTTGATTATTTATATTCATTTTAAGGGAACATATTTTAACTAATTTGAAACTTTCCAGTTAATCTTCCGTATTTTAGAAATGAATACTCCGAAATCATCAACATCAGGCCTAAATTTGTCCCAAGGTCTCCTTGTCCAAAATAACTGAGACGATGCAATTATCTACCCAAAAGAAGATTTATCAAATACGATAGAATATCTACCCAAAATAACTGAAGAAAGCAATACCTCGTGGTATGATTTAAAATCACCGCCCGTTCAATTGAAGATGTACGTTTCTAACGGACGGTAACATTTTTCTTTCTTCAGTAGATGCACAATTTTAAATGAATTTTTGTTGATCTAATCGACGTAGAATAAAGGTGTCTTATGCCTTTTTTGTATTGATGTTTAGGATGCTAAATATTGCTTTAATTACGGGAAAATTCGATTGCTCAATGAAAAAAACGGGAAGACTGTATCTTATGGCTGCTTTAAGGTGGGGTGGCGGAGTGGTTAGCACTTTCGCCTCGCAGCAAGAGGAGCCGGGTTCGATCCCAGCTAGTGGCACTGGGTGAAAATCCGGAACCACTCCTTCTGCGTAGAGTTTGTAAGTTCTCTCCCCACTGGTTAAAGGGGTTTTCCACCGAGATCTTCGGTTTCAACTTCCCATAAAAACTTGCTGAGGTTAACGGTAATAGTTAGTGTAGGGAGCTGTTGGCTCGCGTGGCATGAAGGGCTTGCCACCACCCTCCTACGCATTGTAACCCGGCTTATGTGGTCGAAGGTGGTGCCTTGGGTATTGGCTCTATTTAAAAAAAAAGTATAAGAGAAACGTTTTGCGGTTGATAAAAACCACGTTGCTCTTGTGGTGCTAAACGATGATCTACCTTGAGCTATAACGCAAATTTGAGACACTTCCCAACGAAGATATTTCTCTTATCAGTGAAGCTTCATGGAAAGTGGATATGAATTCATTCATTCTTTAGTTATTTACGATTAAGGAAACTTAAAGAAATGTAATATATCAAAAGTAATTTTCCAATTTTTGAGATATATCACCCCCTTTAAGCTCATAGATCTTACTTTCAATTATCTGAATATCAGGACGGAATTTTTCAGGGGGTTGTTTGTGTTAATTTAATGGCAACTTTTTTAATAAAAACCCACACTCACAAAGAAAGTTGTGGCCTAATAATCTTTGATTTGCACAAACATCGGATAACATCATCTACTTTTGGAAAAGTAATAAAATAAAATTGAGTTAAATGATACAGCCTTTGGTTGTTATACAAAGTCTGCTAATTAAAGTAGAGTTCGCGCTGTGCAATAAGATGGGAAAAGAAATGTGTTTATTTTTCACAAGTATGAAAAGGGGTTGAAAGTTATTGGCCAGCAGTAGATAATTTTTAACAGCGGTATTGTTTTACCCTAAAACGAACCATTGCTGGGTACATCTCCTATTCACCTGATAGTGTTGTGCTTGACTAACCCTTCGGTTTGCTCGTATGTAAATGTTCCTACACATTTGCAGCTTTATTACCAAGTGATATTTTTAAGAAGCAGGTCTCTTACTTTTTATACCAATCATGGGAACCTAAGTTGAAATAAACCCATGGATAATATTTTCAAATCATTGGCTATTTAGGTTTAAATGGTTTCACCTGCTTTGATTTGATAGTTGATTTCACGAAAAGTATTTTCATTCATATCGTGAGATTTGACCTCGTTCTTTGGAACAAAAACATAATTACAAAGATATATTTCTTTGATTTGCTAACTGCAATTGAAAAATCATATCTAACTCATGGTGGAATAATTGGTATAAGACTAACGAGGCCGTGATAATTAGTTGCAGACTAATAATTTGAATACGTTCCTGACTCTAAAACAAGCGAGCTTAATGTGTGGCACTTGAACTCTTGCGTCCCAGATGGCTCTAGTGTTGGGATATAGGTCATGTTACTCTTTCAGCTTTGTCTTATCAATGGCTTCTCGTGTTGGCCATTTGAATACTCATTTGCCCTAACCTCAAATACATGATACTGATCCACGAAATTGTAATTCTGCTCATTTATTTTACTTGACACACCAAACCTATCAGCATGAGCCCTAGTCGTATTCTAATCATCACTAGGAAAAATTGTTGAGTAGGGGTTAATTTTCTTGGGTTACCAAATCCCGTGGTTTCAATATTTTTCTTCCGATACCCCAATAAAAGGTTTTCATTTTTCTTTTTATCTCTTTAATAATTATAAAATTGAGCAACATTAAAACTGTAAATGAACGAGGCGAAACAACATACAATCAAACATTAACTAAACCATAGCCGGATAAATAAGATTAGTTTCCATTTTGCGACATGTGCTTAAAAACGAGCAAACTGTGGGAATCTTTCTATTTTATAAAGATAAATAAAAGCAGATTAATTCCGTAAAATATTTTTTTACAACTAACACATATAATCAAAAACGGATCACGGGTATCTCTTAAAGAAAAAGCTATTTAAAAATATTTTTGGGAAGTTAATTAATTTCCGAATGATGAAGATTATTGGCACTAATTTGGTATAGAAAATTATTTATTCCTTAAAAAATGATTTTCTTTAAATATCTGACAAATATTCGGAATTAAAAATTAGTATTTGATATTCAAGAGCTACACGTATTTATAAAAAAAAGGACAAAAGTGGAAGGATTTCGCGGTTTAGTTTATCAAATGATAATATTATAATGTTTTTTTTGGAAAAAAAATAAATTTAATGTCATTCACATACGTAGCCTTTAGGCTTGGAGTTACTTGCTAAACGGTAGCGCGTCTGTGCCACGGTAGCAGTTGCGTTATCAATTTCACCTTCAAGTTTAAATAGTTAGTAAAAAAAGTATCTCAAACGTGATTTGATCAGGCAGCCTTCCATTCTGGGCAACATTTGTTTCATGGTTCTTTGTCACGTAACGTAAAAATGTGCAGCGACGCCACTTATGCATTTAAGAGAACCAGTTTGCTCTTTTAGAGTGATCCTACTCAAAGTTCCGTTAAGATTATATTCTTTACATAGTATATTGTACCTGGCCCACAATTGGTCGGAGTGTGCAATAACTGGCGGCCTTACCGGGGAGTCGGGGTCTGGCTCTTAAAACCCATCACGGGCGGTAGCGCGCTGGGAGATGTTAGCTTCGTCCAAATGGTCCTATCTCCACGTCTCACTTCGGTCCGGTGTGGGCTGGTAACTGGGCTTCGGCCCGGGCTAACGGAGAGGGTCCAGGCTAACCAGCCGCCTCAGCGGATTGGGTAACCTGATGTGGTGCTGCGGGCCTCCGTATGAGGGCATGGCGGTCCTGTTTCCCGGCCTTTTGGGCTCCGGCCGGGATATCCGGTGCCAGCTGTGCCGGGTTACTTGGACTGCTGTGTGCTCGGCGTTCCCCTTTAGGAGCTCTTTCCAATGGGTTTGGCTCTCTACCTTCCTAGGTAGGGTGTCGGCCGGAGTTGCCAGAGCATCCGCTCTTACTCCCACTGCTGTGTGCGAAGTGGCGCGCTGGTCGGCCCATTGCTGCAACTTCTGCTGGGTTGAGCGGCTTTCGTCAAGGGTGCGGCCATCAGTAGTGGGGTTCTGCTACCCATGCTGGTTTTGTCACCAGTCCGGGCTTGTGGACACTGGCGTAGGGCATTATGATGAGGTGGTGTGGTTTGAATCTTACCGGTACACCGGGCTCTAAATCTGATGCATGTCCAGTTTATTTTACCTTAGATAAATATTTACTGTGTATTGTCCTGAACCAAAGCGTCGTTGTAAGTATAGTTAATGATCAACAACGAAATTGTTGAGCCTTGGACCGAGGAAAGACTATATATAGTATACATCGTACGTAGATGTATCTAAGTTAATAGTAATTTTGTACTTATCGGTTTATTAGTCTACCAGAAAAATTATCTTTTTTACGAAAAACAGATGCATGGACAGTTTTTATGAATAATAATTTAACTTTAATGATGGAGTTTCGTCGCTCAACCATTATTTGGACCATCCGTGGGAATCATGGTCGATTTTGAAGGGCTTCATTTTATTGCACATTGGACACTTCATTTTTTCAAAATTTAGATTTGCATTAAATTTCGTGAAACTGCCAAAAGAAATACTACGAAAGAGGTGGTCTCCATTTTTCAAGACCAAATTCGGTTTGTACTCGAAATTCCCAAATACCAGCGATATATGATCTTTCTTCATCGGTCAAATTCATATGAGCAGTTGAATAAACATTGGTTTCATGGCTAGGTGAGTTTTGTGCTGTTCCAGAACCACTTCACATTTTTCGCCAATCGACATACAACATTTTCCCATTTTGCAAGTCCCCTGTGATTTCAATTGTTTCTGATCTTGCTTGAGCGACTTGCAATGTATACCCGAGCGTTTTCAGTGCAAGCATGATATTTTGGATACATCTGAAACGAATTGGAAGTGTTCGTTTTTCTTCGTTATTTTCCCTTCACTGAAGTCTAACAGAATAAATAAAGTTACTTAAAGGGACTATAACCTTCAAGACGATCTTTTTTCAAGACCTCTTAACAAACCACTAAGTACTGACAAAACTATCTGAAGTTAAGGCGAGAGTGGTGAAAAGTGTTTCCGTGTTATTTTATGAAATTTTAATTTAACATTAAATTGAGCTATTTATTGGTAATTGAAACACTTTCTGTACTCTAAAGTTTTATACCCTACTTGTAGAAATCGATTTAGGAAATATATCAACAGACGTCGTGGCAGACAGTATGCGTTTATGAAATATAAGAAACTACTAAATGAAACGGAATTATGACAAAACCCTTAAATGTGAGTTTAATAATTTAAATAATTTTTCAAATAAAGAAATTATGTTTATATACGTCTAGAGGAAACCATGATTTAGTCGTCAGTTTTGAGGGAACTGAAAAAAATTATGTACCAACAATAGTATTTTTCATCGTATATGAGATATTAAAATTGAAAACTTAAATGGTTTTTGACATTTTTTCACGTGCAGACCAAACTCTGAAAATAAGCCTACACAATATTCAAATACGTTCTTGTCTACACTTACAAGTTAGATGTATATTGCCGAGGTACAAATACAAAACTAAACATTACCATTTTAATTTTGCAAAAACTTTGCTTTTGTCCCATTGGGTCGATTCTCATTCAACCGAATCACATTCGAGGGACTGTCCCATTCGACATTTTGTTTGCTCACAAGTGAAAGCATGAAACCTAACCTAACTTTACCTAACCTAACCTTACCTTACCTATCCTAACGAAATAAACAGATTTCACCTTTAGTAAAATATATGTTCCATAACGATAAAATAGCGTATCGATTTACAAAATCACAGCCGATCACGAATAGCAACCGACCAAGTTAGGAATATGAGTTAATTTATGGAGTGCCAGCAGCTTGAAACCCTGCGACGTCACCAATGTTAAACGTCTATTGAGAAAAAACGCTAGTTTTCATGACAACCATTACGGAAGCTACGGCTGTGACGTCACTTACTTTTAAAAACGCATCAACTGCTAGCACTCCATATGTTCAAAATATTTTTAATTATTTTTATTTTCTCTCGGTTCGGGTATTGATTTTTACTTCGATTTGGATTTGTAAAAATATTCTATACACTTTTTCGAATAAATGGGATTCGACCCAATAGGATTGCAAAATTAGAATTCGATCAATTGGGAAAGTATATTTTTTGATTCGATTCATTGGGAATTCGACCCAATAGGATTCTATCCAACGGGAATATACCAAAACTTTCCTTTCCTTTGGTAAATTATGTGCCTTTGATAAATGTACGCGGATAATATCTCGTTAAAAACATACATTGTCACAAGCTGTGCACTTAATCTGACTCTTAAGATCTTCCCCTTTTTTGTGATAAATAACAACTTTACTCGGAGACTGAATTTCATCTTCATGGATTCACTTAATGTGATTTTTTAAGGCTAAATCTGAGGCTAATTAAGTGTCACAATATTGGTAAACATAGTTCGATGACATTGATTGATTTTCTGAATTATCATGGTCTTAATTCTCTTTAAACTCGGCATCTCTCTTTTGTTGATGTAGTCTTTCAATATATCTTTTTAAACTAAACCTAGAGGCGAAAATCTTGTCGCATTAATCACAGATGAAATTTTAACTGAAATGTGGCTTAAATACTCAGAAAAGTGTTCCGCCAACCTTTCGAATAGACTAGTATTTCCGTATGCCCATATTAGGTTCCCGCCTTTTTGAAAAGTAAGCGGACGACTCCACTGAAATCGTCTGCTAGTCCATCGAAGCTATGCTGAAATAAGTACTACACTAAGTCAAAACCTAGGCTTCACTATTTTGTAAATAATAATGAAGGACCGTTAGACTTTGATAATCATTATTTTTATAAGGAAAAAGACAAGTAATTTAAAATGTATGTGAAATAACGAATTTCATAACTCATTCCCAAAGGATTTTCGTCCAAGCTCGCACGTAATCATTTACCTTCCAAAACGAGAAGAATTTACTAAATTTGCGACATAATTCTATATAATAACTTAAGCCAATTTGATTGGTTGCACCGGCCAGTGCTATTACAGCAGGGAGTAAGTACATTTCGCCTCTGAAAATCAAAGTGGTGAGTTGTTACCGCCGGTTGTGAGCCTTTGCATTGCAATGATAATTTGTATTTTCTTTATTTCGACAAAAACGTATTCGCAAACGAAAGCAAATGTGGCAGACAGCGAACACGGATGGTAATAATTATTTTGCCTTCTTAAGGGTTTGATCATCCATTACGCCCTCTATTTTTTTAATTTTTGTACTATCATTTTTTATTTTCTCTCTTTTTTTAATCTTAAATATGTTTTTTTTTCATACGTGTATCTATAACTATAAGTCTAAAGTTAGTCGTTTTATTTATTTATTTATTTGTATGTCATGTTCCGAAAAACTCGAGAACGGTTAGCACTATAGCTTTGAAATTTTAACTCAATGTTCAGGGTCTGATTTCCAACTAAACGCGCCTAATTCCAAATACCTGACATGTTTATTAATATAATTCAATTTTACTCATAATTCAATTTTATTTTACACGAATTTGGACTTTCGCTTATTTGCTTTCCTTATCTACTATTCCGGCTGGTCTCGGCTTTCAATTTTTTCTCGACTTCCACCCCTTTGCTTCCCTTATCTTCACTCCAGAGTTCCTTGCGCCCGTCCCGACCTTTAAACTTTTTAACGGGTTAGTGTGAAATTCGTAGAAGGGGAGTTAGTGTGAAAGAAGAGGAGGTTTACTTGGGATTTTTCAGTAGTTCAGGACTTTTTGTTACGCGTGTTACGTTTTTGCTACAGCGTTTACCTTTCTTACGTACAAATCAAATCAAATTCATTAAAACTAAGACCCCGGGCTAAGCCCGGTATTAAAGCTAGTTATTTCATAAAATAAAAATTTCCCTTAACGGAATATATGTTTTGTATTGTTCTTTTTGTTTATCCCCTTCAATTAAATCCAAAAAAAATTGTTTCATCCAATAAAGGGATTTAAGTTTTAAAAATTAGTTTTATTTCACGCCAATAATAATTACCACGATCAAATATCAAGTTACCTTTTCTTTTTCCCCTTAAAGGGACAGTGCCTTATAATATGTTTCCAACGTAAAATCCTTACAAAATGTATATTAGATCACCGGAATCTATAAGAACCTTAAAATTATCCGATCTAAAAGTGTTAAATAACCTCTAGAGGAATAAGAAACTGCAACATTTCCAGTCGTCGCCCCAGAGACGAGAGAAAGAAGGGACCGAAACAAGCTGAATGGATCATCGATATGGTTTTAGAGGGAACAGGCCGGACGAATCGAAGTCATGGAAGTCATTCCAATCAACAATCAAAATCATTTAGCACACTTCCGGCCGCTCACATTTTCCAGTCTCCCCAAGCTGGAAAACAACAAAACCAGAGGGCACCCTAAATGAAAAAAGAGATCCGCCGCTCATGTCAGAGAACCACGACACCAGACTAGTTTGGATTTAACAGAAGAGTTTCCCCAGTTCGTACTTTTTTTCCGCTCTAATCCATAGTGAAAATAAAAGAGGCCGAAATGCCCAAATAAATCTCCTACAAAAGACGCAAATTTAGCACAATTTTAGTTTAAAGCCCAACAACTTCCCGAGTAGAGATTTTTTCAACGTTCGTAGGAACAATTCTCGGCCAATCGTAATCCCCAAAGGAGAAACTTTTAATACACGCAACGCCAAAGTTCGACCCGTTTGTAGGAATCAAAACTGGCTCTGTCCCTTCTTTGTCGAGAAACAAAGTCGTCCTCGTCACTTACAGACCCCCAGAATTGCGATACATCAAGTAAGAATATCCCCAGAAAGATAGACGTCCATCCCGGAATTTGTATCATCTATCGTAGCGTTGAAATTTCCTATTTTCCCAAAACTAACATCTTCCCGCTAATCTGTCGCCATTAAGTCTCACTCCTTAAAATTATGTTTGAAAGGTTCCGTTCTCACCTATTATCTTTTTCTTGAAGCCCCTCGTATATGGCTAGTAGTATATCTCAGAAAGAGTCACCTCTTAAAATGCCACCGGCAGATACAAAAGACCTATTAAAAAATACTCCCAGGAAAAGAGCTTATAAACTGTTATAAACTGTTATATTCTATATCGAGGCGGTATACTCTCCCCAAAACTCCGAATAATTTAAATCTTTTAAGTTAGAACAGCGGTTTCTAATGGTTTGCTATGGAACCCTAAATCATCCCGCTAATTGTGGCGGATCCCAAACTATGTTTTTTTTTTCATTTATCTTAAAAGACTCTGGAAACGAACAAAGATTCTCCGAACCCCTGTGACCCTTCCACGGAAACTATTGTTTGATATATAATTTACCACCCAATGTTAAAGAGTGGGCACCGCCCACCCTCAGGATACGTGGGTGGGCAAACGAATACAAAAGCTGTTGAGGATATGTGATTTTTTTAGTTAGATATCTAAAATACCATCGTTAGTTGGAGGATTAAAACTTGGGCGCCACCCACCCTCAGGATACGAGGGTGGGCAAAGCAATAGGAAAGCTGTTGAGGCCATGTGTTTTCCTATCGTTTGATATAATTTACCATACTATGTTAAAGAGTGGCCACCGCCCACTCTGAGGATACACGGGTGGGCAAAACAATACAAAAGCTGTTGAGGCCATGTGATTTACTATCGTTAGATAGACGGAAATTATCAAAGGTAAAATTGGTAAGCAAAACACGAACAACATAATTCTTTTAAATTATTGAAATTAGTGAAAATATGATTTAAAGAAATTATCAAACTGGGATTAAAATGTGTTTATTTTAGGAAATTTATATCAAACATTAGGGTAGTTTAGGCACCAAAAGTCATGTAAATTCGGAAATTCATAAAAAATACCCATTAATGTAATTTTGCAGAACAGAAATTAATAGAATATGTCATTCTCGAATTTTATATTACCTCGGTTATTAAATTGGTATTTTCTTAGAGCAGATATTTAACATGGATTATTAACAACGGCATTAATCAAATTATTGCAAGAATGTTTTTATTTACTTAGAATATGGCCAGACGGAGATTATGTCCCCATGGTCGCATACTTTGCAGCTTAAGGGTCTATTGCAAAAGCCCTAAGTTTGACTGATTTGGTTTTTTGGTCTCCTTCTTTCACGTATACGCGAGCGTAGACGATTCCAATCTTTTACTTTTATTGTTCTATCGAATGAGCCCACTTTTTTTCGGTCACTCTCCCTTTAAGGGGGTTGGTTGGAGGGGGCGGAAATAAACGGCACTGCGTGCGCGTCAAAGTGTTCTATCGAATGAGACCAAGTTGTTTTTTTCGGTCACTCTCCCTTTAAGGGGGTTGGTCGGAGGGGGCGGAAATTAACGGCCCGCGTGAGGGGGCGGAAAATCTCTGGACCAACTATACAAACTATGAAAGTGCTCAACGCTTAAAGTTCAAGCATGAAATTCGAAGAGGGTGGCGTTGCTCGCTGGATAAAGGCGTCGTTTTGGAGACTACGCGGCCAGAAATCTCGGTTCGAATCCAGATGTCGCCGATAATATAAATCATTTTTCGCAGCTCCATCTACCTTGTCGTTGCTTTCCACGACAAACAAACAAACAAACAACAACACTTAACGACATTCCGTCTATAGCAATAGCCCCACTTCGATATATATATATCGATGTGGAACTAAAAACCCTCATTCGTCAGTGTTAGTACAATTATTTGTTGGTTGTCCCGGATATTTTACTACATTCCCAGAGTGTCGCCACTCGCGATGATATTTTTTACATAGCTGGTCGCAAAGTTGGCACAGTCGTGGCAACGTGATTTTTAAGGTTGAAACACCGCTGAAGATAAGGGTGACCAGTGTGGTTTCAGACTGGAAAATCAGTGAACCTAAAACATTACCCTTGGTGTCTATGCAAACATAACGAATGGTATATTGCACTGCTTTTTTTCCAGATAATAACGGAGACGACTTGTATCGATTGATTTATACGGAGCCAATACATATTTTAGAAAATTATCCGACATGGGTAAAAGCTCGAAACAATCGTCGCTGGAAAAATTAGAGTGATCCAGACGTCACGTAGTACACTAATTATAATTTACTTTTCATAGTGCCTAAAAGTTGCCGTTTCGTTGTCCAAAATTAGGGCAGCCCATACAGGTCGTATCTTTGATTTCCCTAAGTAAATTGGATCTTCAAATAAGAAAACCACCATAAATGTGAAATGACGTCCGTTGCACCAATTAATTTTTTTTGTTTAAACGAAATATGAATCCATAGTCTGATAACTTTTATTCATTACTCTTTTCTTATCTAGTATAAATTTATAATCAATAAATGACAATTGAGAACAAAAATTGTCCAAGGTTGAGTGAATACGATTATCATAAATTACCTATTTTCTAAATTATGTGAAATACGAAGTAAGACCCGAGTATTCTAATTAAATAAAAAAATTTACGTTTAAAGTAAATTTTGAGGTAAGAAAGAAATTACTTATTTAATTGAAACAAGTTGGAAAGCTTTCCAAAATATACCTTTCCTATTTGCTATTGGACGTACTAACTACTGGACACGGCACCCAGCGATATTCCGTAAGAACGTAAAATATACGCGCGAGAAACTATTTTATAGACAAAAACCAACCAATTGTATTATAGGTCTTAAACAATGAAGTGTATATAGAAGACAAAGCTACAGCGAAAACCAAAACTATACGTGAAAGCACTAACAAAAATTTGCGTGGGCTCATGACTACAACCCAAAGAAGCCGATAAAAATCAATGCAAATCAAAAATCGTAGAGTTGAATTCTCCCCCACATTATCAACACTTTCGACTGACAAAATAAAACAAGAACAATAACCAATGAAAAATAAATAATAACAACCCAACCAAGTAACAAGTTAATTAAGATACTTAGGAATCAAGAAAAAGTCAATCTAAATAACCACAGTAATAAACCATGTATTAGCAGAAATATGCAATTAAAATAAATATTTATAACCCAATCAAACAACAAGGTAATTCAAATATTTAGAAATCCAGAAAAGTCAATTTATATACCCACGATAAAGAAAACTGAAAACACCAACACCAAAAGAAATAACAAGAATCGAAACACACCTTACCATTAACAAAGCCCAAACAAGCCACTTGACTGAATATTAAAGACTAAACCACAGCTCGTATATCAACAAACGTCAATCCAAAGCCACTGCGTTAATCACACATTTTAATTCAAAATAATTTACGAACTTAAGACGTAGTTAGAATCAAAACGGATAAGTTACAGAACACGACGAATACAATTCAAAGGTTCCACAAAATATGTTCAATTTCGCTGAAGAAGAAGATACGTTTTAAAAAAAATACAACCGCGGTTCGGTTCCTAGCCTCGACCATATTTTATATTAAAACTATAATAGTTAATTAAGTTTAATTAAATTTCTAAATATTAAAAATGTATTAGTATAAATTAAAGTTAATAACTTTATAAACACCTTATGAACTTTCACCAAATCTGTTCCCGAAATACGTCGCGACTTAACAAGCAGTAGTCAATGATCACAAAAAGAGGGCGCTTTTGGAAAAACCTTTCCCGTAATTAAAAATATTTGCGTACGCAGTGATTACACCTTACCCCGAAAATGCGTACGCGTTCGCAGCCCAGGCAGACACACACCCCACCCACAGACCCGGTGATTGTATAAGCCCTCCTCGGTGAGGTAAAAATTTACGAAAAAAGTAATAATAATTTGTTTAGCTGTAATTTATAGATAAATGTTAAAAAAAACCTCTATACTTAATCATTTCATGAAGCTTCTTTCTAACGGCCATTTGTATTAACTGTATCAACATTAACTTGTCGCATTCTACGTCAATCGCGTAATAAGAACATGGAAGATTCATCTCGCCTTATTCACTTTTGGTGGAAGACATCACTCATTTATAATATCCGCGTGGCTGTACTAGACCTCGCAATTATATCTCAAATTAGTTATTAAATGAGAGATTAAATCGTTCAGAACTTCCTGGTTTATAATAATAATAATCAGCTGGGGTCTCTAAGAAATAATTATAATATTTCGAAGTGTGTTCGTGACAAGGCATTGAGACCAACCTACAATCCGAAACTAACTAAGGGATAAATTATGACTATGAAAGTAATGCGACAGCATTCGGAGAAAAAACACACATCTAATTTAATTTACTTCGATGTATATAAAATAAAAAAACTTTTAAAAAAACGATAAACAAACAAAAACCCAAAAGAAAACAAGATAGTTTTTAGCCGTTATCAAGATAACGAGATGTGCTTTTTAAGGCTGCTCCCTTTCTGCAACTCCACAAAGTACATTTCATTTAATCGAGGAAACTCTTTAAAATCTCTTATGGAATTTATCGAATTGAACTTTAATGACTTCGAATGGATTTTCGAGTACTCATCCTCGATTTATGGTTTTAAAAGTGGTTTTTAGTGTTTTAATCGTTATAAGCATATGCAAAAAGTTAATTCGCATTTCACTAACACATATTCCAAAATTATTAGATAGAAGTTCAAAAAACATTTATCTCGGAAGGAAGATTTCACTGTCGTGATATCATTCGCACGAATATCGGTTTGTCTGCTCTTTGTACCATCATTGTTTTGGTTAATACGGAATCTTCTCGATCCACTGATTGAATAATGAATCTGAAACAGAGGTGAGCCAGAAATGACAGCATGATCTTGTATCCATACGCTGGTGCTACAATAATTTAAAAATCAGGTGAATATTTCGGTCAAACTTAAAATAGGATAATATTTGAATATTTTATTCTAATTTATTTACCAAATTACACTAAATCAATTGTATTAAATTAAAAAAAAATAAAAAGGTAGAGGAAGTAATCACTAAAGTATTCAGCTGTAAAATGAAACCACGGAAATTCCTTTAAAAAATCACTGGGAATAACCGAACTTCACAAAAAGATTTTCAAAAATCAGTAATCAGGAATAAAAATATTTTGGAGAGAGCTATGTAGAACAAGCTCATGGAATCTTTATGTTTATTAATTTTGCGATTTCAAACTCGTAAATAATAAATTTCCAGTTATCAAATTACATTTTTTTGTGGTTCAAATTTAAGATTTTACACTCAGTTTTACAATTGACAATATGTTCATTTAGTAAAATCAATTCAGTGCCACGAATATTTAAGAAAACCTTGAATTACAGGATTGGGTCACTGGATTAATAAAGCGGTTTAGTTATTTCTAACCACACTTCAGTTCGAACTACAACAATTTCCACACGGGATTTAAAAATTACACAATTATCCTAAACCAAGCTAAGTGAAAGACCAATTCCGAGCCCTTTGACTTTCTGGTCCTGACTGTTTTCGTCGATCTTGGTCTCTATTGATATTCAACAGGTCGCCAAAACGTATCGATTGGAGCTCAACTCTTTCCAGCGCTTTTCCTGTTAAGTTACTATTCTTAACGTTCCGGACGATATAAAAACCGATTTGGCTGGCATAAGCTTCTTTGATTTGTCACATCCAGCTAAAGAAAACATTTATTGGATCATATACGGAGACATTTTGAAAAATGGCCGTTTAAAAATATCAATATCCGGTCGTGAAAATTGCCGTAATTGTTAGTTTTTTTATCTAAGATTTGCAACGTTGATTGGTCACCTAGGTAAATTGCATATTTTACGTATGACACAACGCCATCTTGAAAAATGGAAGGAACAAAGGGTACGTTAAGTAACGGTTATCAAAAATTTCGATGCCAAACGTTTTGTTACTGTACGATTTTGCGCATTTTAATTTGATGCCACGATGGGCATCCAATTTCTTGAGGTCAAACGCGTCCGTGTTTAAAGTCAAGTTAAAATTATACAACTGTAGTTTCATTTAACAATTCTACTGGTTTGGTCAAAGGTCTATCATTTAATTGGAATGTATCAGCTACTGCAAAGGTCGTTTTCGCTTTTTTAATAATAGAGGGATCGTTTCTACAATAAATAATTTTGTCGTCAACCATTTCGTCATATTCCAACTCATTCATTATTGTAAATAATATTTTTCGCTTCCTCTGAATGTTGGGCACCGTAACATTTATCGCAGCCATCTTTGCGTTGCTGAACGTACCCAATATATAAAATAAGCGGTAACTCGTAAACAAATTAACTTTTAAATAACGACCTAAAAAAATGTATCGCCGATTCAGTTAAATATAAGCTTAGGTTTCTTTAAATTACTAAGCATTGCCGAAGCAATTTCGGAGCCCGGACGAGAATGGGATGTAGGCGAAAGTGGGAATCTTGTTAATTTCGAACCTTTCGGGATTAAACAAGTCGGGGTTTTCAAAGTGCCGTTCGTTCCTCTGAATAAATGAGATCAAAATTATTACATCGGTTCCCTTTGGCACAGTTTTTCCCTCTGGAAATAAAACACGTTTTTAATCAATATTTGTTTAACTAGATTATCTTTGACTTTAAGTCTTAAAGTTTGTCCTTTTATTTATTTATTTGTATGTCATGTTCCTAAAAACTCGAGAACGGTTAGCTCTAAGCCTTTGAAATTTTACGCGCCTAATTCCAAATACCTGCCATGGTTATTAATCTAATTCAATTTTATTATTTTGCTTATAAGTCAATTTTATTTTACTAAACTTTGGACTTTCGCCTCCTATCTTCCCTTACCTACTTTCCGGCTTTCGATTATTTTCTCGACTTCCACCACCTTTGCTTCCCTTACCTCCTCTCTTTAGTTCATTGCGGCCGTCGAAAACTTAAAACTTTTTTAACGGATTATTGTGCAATTCGTAGAAGGGGATTTAGTGTGAAAGAAAGGGATTTTGTAGAAGGGGAAGTTTAGTTGGGATTTTTAAGTAGTTCAGGCCTCTTTGCTACGCGTGTTACGCGTGTTGCGTTTTTGCTAAAATTAAGACGCCGGGCGAAGCCGGGTATTAAAGCTAGTCTCACTATAAGAAATAGTCTAATGATTTTAAACCTTTCTGATTTGCTATTCATAATTAATTAAAAGCCAGGATAAAACTAAAGGCACCGCTATCGGTCCAAGTCATCCCAGGACTTATTATGCCTTTATTTCAAGTGTTCGGGTAACAATTCGAAAGAGGGCAGTGGTGAGCCCTTCCCCAGTCAACAGCTAACTAATAATTATGAATTTCCTCTAGAAATCCAAATCATTATATTAACGTACAACACCTTTCGCTATCCATGCTTCAACATTTATGGCATTTATGAACACAGGGGCGGATGTTTTAAAAAGTTAGTGTTGCAGACAGGCCATCCGTGGTACTTATTCATAAAAGCAAAAATAAATAGCAAGATAAATACTTTATCTGTCTCTTCTGCGCCAGGTTATACTAATTCTGTTAAAGACAAGACATTTTTCGGTTGAAGAATGGTACTGATGAGGATATCTGGTGGCACATGCACAGAAGTTCACACGCTATATTCACATAAAGTAACATTTCGTGCTCTCAAACGGTCGATATTTTTCTTGTGTTAAATCTTCAAACAAAAAAGCCACCTAACACGTACCTTCTCTCATCTTTAATTTCAATTAATCACAAAAGTAAAGCGGTGGATGTTTAATTAAATGGAATTGTTCTTATTAATAACCACTATAAGAATAACGAAGATCATAATTGTACCCAAAGAAATCGATGACGAGTTTTAGGTTTTAAGAAAATGATATGCATCCAATTGCGAAGAATAATTGCATTTTCTAAACTTCAAAGTTTTAATGACCTTGAAGACATGACCAAATTACCAATTACCAATTGTAGAAAATAAGTTTCAACAATATTTTATAACACGAATTACAAGTGCATCGGATGTCAGATGATAAAATTTTGTAGCTTCATATAATAAAACTTGGATATTTAACAAAGTGATTTTCACTTTTTAACGGCGTTTATAAAAAAGCGTCAAAAATTAAGGTTGGATGTTCACACGTAAGCGGTAGAGCATGGATTGAATCGGTTTAAAAAATTGATTAAGCTTGATGAACACAACTCCTTTGAAACCTTTTGAATCGATATCAAGGTGAAGTGTGAGCACGGCTTCAGATTGCTCCAGTGATTTATAATGTTCGGATTCCGAAAAATTCCTGATTTCTAAATCTACTCTTATTATAACTCCAACCGCGTTACGTTCTGTCAAGGATTTCGTGACGTAGGCAGGTTTTTAGTTCGAAATTGAAAACAATACAAGAAAAAGCTTCATTATTATTCAATAAAACATCATTAACCATACAATTCGGAGAGACCCTTGTCCTGTATTCACAGGGGTTTTGAATGAGGCACTATGCAGAAAAGTTGTAGAACCATGGCAGTAACTCTTACAATAAAGATGGGCTCGATCGGATAAAATTAGCAATCCCCGAACGAGCCTCAAAGTCTCAAAAAGTTTACTAAAATTGAGATTTTGTATAAGACAGTTCGGATGGAATTTCCGCGTGTAGATTTTTGTAAATGTGCAATCTAAAGTCACTAAAAACTAGGTTAAGACTAGTGAGAGGTTTCGGGTACTTTGAGGGGCGCTCCGCCCAGTGGCGGCTTAAGAAGGCTGGGTCCTCGGGGTGGCGGCAGTGTTTTGTGACACCCCCAGGACCTTGCAGAAGTTTTCACGGGTTCGCCTTCTTCAAGTTTAATCGTTCTGATTTGCACCCCCCCTCGAGCTTCTCCGATGGCACCCCCTGCTGCCCTGGTACCCGGGGCGGACCGCCCCCCCTTAGGCCGCCACTGGCTCCGTCCCCTCAAACAGTAAAACATTTCGCTGTTTTTCACCCGAATGCGACACGTGTCAGTACTGAAAAGTGCAGGTCTTCGCCCGGTTCCCATTAGAATAAAGAAGAAACCGACTCAGAACTCACCACGAGAAGGTGGCTGACAAATCGTTTGAAGAAACAAGTGTTTGTTTAAGTAGTGTCGCTATCAGTGTCAATTCCTCAAAACTGGTTTTTGGTGTTAAATAATGGCGTCACTTCCCTTGATCTTAAAGCATTTCGAATTAAGCTATCAAGATTTTCAGCTCCACAGACGCTTAATGAAGCTTTTGTCACCTCCTTAACTGTACGCTCCACAGCGTGAGTATGACATAGAATGATACCTTGGAAGGATCGTCGATAAAGGAGCGAATTTGCTCGTCGGAAAAGCAACGTAGGACTGGTGGCTCATAGATAGTTTCGCTTTTCCAGTCAATCATATCTTGAAAATTTTTCGCTTGGAAGTTAATAGAGGGCACAGTAAATTTGTGAAAATGAGCGTGAGCTGGTGTATCAAGAGCCTTACACTTTGCTTTGACTTGTCTTTTGCCACTTTAGATTTGTCAATAACGCATGATTTATTTTCAGGAGTGATTATTCCATAATCCCGCAATACTGCTGATATATAGCAGCAGTTTCTCGAATCGACGTGCCGAAACGATCGCTGACCGCAGCAGTGTTTGTCAACTTAATGCGCATCTGTGTTTGTGTTGAGGAACGCTTCGAGGTTGATGGCCTATACTCGTCTTCCTTATCGTCAACGTGCCCATCAGAATCAGACTAAGAGACAGTGTGGTGTGAATATGAAGAGGACGTCGAGGGATCTGCACCTGAGCTGTGAGTAATTCATATTTCCTTTTCAGTCTCTTCCTGAGAATTTCAGTTACTTCAGCGTCAATCCCACCTATTATCATAATCCTAACAGTTCTTTGGTCATTCAAAAAGGGACGTTCAGTTTCAGGGGCCTTCTCATGTATGCAAGATTCAATTGGTTCACAATGACAAGTTGCAACGTCGAAAATAATATTTGGCATAGCTTTAAATGAAGCTACAGTTTCAGAGCTGCACTTGAACTTAACGGTTTTCTTATTTTAAGATTTCAAAAGGTTTTCATACTTATTGTGAAATTCTACAATCCTTTTAACCACACCTTTGGGAGAGATTACAGGGATGGATGCTTTTTCATATAACGCCACAATATTAGTGGCAATGGTATGAGCAATATCATTGAAAGGAGTTTTAATTGATTTTCCTTCAGCTTGAAGTCGTAGCCTCTCTTGGAAACAACTCCGCATAACATCTGCGTGGGTTGGAAGTTGGAAGGGGGGCAAGTCTCGAGCACTTCCAAACAAAGGGCATTGAATAGAACCTCGAACCCCAGCTCCTGATGCTTTGTTCGATAAATTCAGTCGATACAGAGGAAAAGATAAAAGAAGAAACCAGGGACACTTTCCGTACGGGCTATTTTTTCTATTGCAAATTTGGTGTGTCGTTCCGTTATATGTATAAGTTAATTCGAACTCAACAATCTAGAATTATAATCAGTGAAATATGTTTATGTATACCTCTTCGATATTCTTATTTCCACAATGGCAATACTACTTGAGGAAAATAATCCTTCAATGACTTATTTCCTAAAATACAACTTAGCGAAGAGCTGCACTCTCCACTCCAGTTCGGACACGTGTCGCATTTGGGTTAAAAACAGCGAAATTTATAAGACGGTTTGAGGGGCAGAGCACCTCTCAAAGTACCCGTAACCTCTGTTTATGTCCCTCATTAGGCTTAACCTAGTTTTAAGTGACTTTAGATTGCACATGTACCAAAATCTACAAGCGGAAAGTCCACCCGAACTTTCTTATACAAAATCTCAATTTTAATAAAAGTTTCGAGACTTTGAGGCTCGTTTAGGGATAGCAAATTTTATCCTATTGACCAAAGCTTTTTTGGGCGAGTTACTGCCATCGTCCCACAACCTTTTCTGTATAGTGCCTCATTCAAATTCAAACCTTCGATTTTTACGCCCTATCCTGTGCTAAGCCACTAAATATCGTTCATTTAAAGCATCCAGTCATTTCTTCTTGAACTACTACAGCTTGGTATGAGAGATTGTTTGTTTCAATTACTTGCCGAAAGAATCAAGTTTTAAAACAACGACAATGCAATAAATATTAGCGGGTTACTAACTACGAAAATTAATTAAAAAAAGCAAAATACCTTGACGACGCATTTGAGGTATTTCAGTTTGGATATATTTTCCCAGGTAAGTTGCTGCTCGTCCGTTCCCAGGACATCAGTCAGCTCCTGATATATTTTATCCTGCACCCGCGGATTATAACCAATCAGGAATGCAGCCCACTCTAAAGTGCTTCGCGTTGTGTCAAATGCCTGAAATGTCACACAATACAATTCTATCACTCTCAGCCAAAGTAAAATGTCTGGATATTGATTGCCAGGGAACAAAATAATAAGCATGATAAACTGTTACTTTGTAAGTTCACTAAGGTAAATGATTGGCACCCGTAACTATGCGTAAATTAGTTATGACTATCACTGCAGTGTGGAAAAAAATATATTATCATACACGCAGACTGTCGTTAAATGCGTTTGCAGAAGTTTCTTATATCGTTTGGAGAAATGCCCCAAGGTAAACATATCCAAACTCTTCATTAAGACTAACTCTTAAAGGCTTTTCGGTAAAGGTCTGCTGTACTTACTCCGAAAATAATGCTTACGATGTCATGCATTTCTTCTTCAAATCTGTTCCAATATTTGTTTTTTTCTGGAAATTTCTGTATTACTTCGAAAACCCTCAAGTGATCCATTTCACATAAACTCTGTAAAATTATTAAATAAATAACTGAATCTAAATTAATGTTTTCTTAACTCTTAAGTTCTATACTGCTAAATATTACACGATTAGTAAAATCAGAGGTATATAATATAAATTATAAGTATTAACCATCATATACTGTTAATGATATTGGTTTAAAAACTGTAGATTAACTGGGCTCTGCTGAGTTTTCAAAATAATTTTGGAACAAAACATAGAGCAGACGCAACATTATTTAGAAGCTTCAAAAATTATAAAATGATGAATGTACGGTTGATTATTGACATCCAGGGAATCTCTAAATTTTACAATGTAAGGCTGAGTAATTTTACGCCCTGACTTAGTGTATGTTTCTCAATTTTGCGCTGGCTAAATCGTGCCTTAGGTAATTTGCGACCATTTTAAATCCCAGAGGAATGTGTCGTCTATGATCCGACGTTAGAAGCGAAGCTAGCTACTAATATTGTGAGTAAATATAGCTAGTATTAATCCAATTAAATGTTAAAGCTCAGATCCAATACAACAAAATTTTGATTTAGAGTCAATATTCTGGCTTTGTTGGCGGCTTACAAAAGATTTCAGAGAAAGGTCGTCGAGTTTCAAAATTAACATTTCTGGGTTTCTTTGAGTTTGTTGGAGAATTTTTTTATACATAAAAATTGCAGAAAACGTTTATTTAGGTTTAAAACAGCAATGTCCGAAAGCGTTCCTTTAAAGCGAGCCATCATAATAATCTTATAAACTTTCATTGCAAATTTTTAACTAATCTTAACCTGAAAACATATCAAATGGAAACCTTGGAATAATTACGAAAAAAACGTCATTTATTATTCAAAAAAATTAACTCGAACCAAATTTATCAATAACTTTACAGGGTTTATTTTTGACACTTAATATCACACTTTTATTGGAAAAGCCTTTTCTAATCATGCTTAATATTTTTGTTAAAGCGATTTATAATCAGCGCCCAAGAAGAAATGTAGCTCACTACAGCTTTTTTAAATACAAAAAGTATTATTAGGGATTATAAATTTATCATTAATAATTATTATTCATTTATTTTCACAAAGTTTTAAAATAAACTTATGCCTTAGTGAGGGGGAAATGTAGAAAACTCTCCGTCACTTAATATTTTCTTGAAAACGCCAAAAGTGATCGTAGCTTTCACACACGATACCAAAAGAACTTTCTAAATTATTTGAGAAAGAATGGAAAACTTTCTCGTAATATATTCCAATACTAACAAATGTAAAACAGTTTAAAATCCTTATTTTGCTTCCAACAACGCTTTCGCCAAACAGTGGTATTTATAAAGCCAATTTTCCAGTTTCAATAAAATAACCGCCATCTATCGGTTTTAAGAATGTTGCATTAAATAAGCATCTTAAAATTAGTCTCGCGCAAAACTGCCATCTCGGCTGATTTCCATAAAATAAAAGCACGTGCCAAAACAATTAAAGTTCGCTATACTTATGGTTATTTAAATTACCTTTACATTATTGAAACTCGCGAATTATATCGAACTTATTTTCGTTTTATCGTAGACAACAGAGAGTGTAAAGTCGCTTCGCTACAGCATGGGCCAATAAATGATAAATCCAGGACATGACTTTTCTCCCAAAACGCGGACACTAGCTCTAACACCCAAAGTATCGCCATCTGGTGGAAAGAAAAAGCGCAATAGCGGAACTACGTCATATCAGGGGCTAATTTTTAAAGACCACCTGAGAAGAAATTCCGGGGGGGGGAGCGAAGAATTTTCGGTGGGCAGGGAAAAAATGTAACGGTTTTATTGTTCCTATTAAACACGCGCGGGGGATTATAGGCTAGACAAATAGGCCAATAAATGATAGAAAATAATTGAAGTAAGTACTAATTTAACTTAAATATAAATTGTTGTTCATATAAAGCTATATTGAATACCCTTTTTTAGAATGTTTCGCCAATACACTTTTGAAACTCTTGGAATTCCAACTCCACCTGTAATCACCATTGCTGGTATAACATATTTCATTGAATATAAATATTGTTATTATATTTTATTTCTAAATTTGCAGACTCCGACTGTGATACAAATAGTGATGATGAAAGAAATTATCCTTTGCCAACTACAACCAAAATCAAATGGTAAAAACAAATGGTTTTTGTTTTATTGCTATTTTACCAATTTTTTATGTTCGTAGTGAAAATACACCACCAAAACTGAACCAGAAAAAGAGGAGGGTAAAGTCACCAAAGAAAGCTGACACTCCAATCAAACCACTTCTGAAAAAAGAGAGACAGAAGCCGAAGGATAAAATAGTTCATCTAACCAATTACAATGATATGTATAGAAATGTTTATAGTTTTTCAATTGGAGCTACGGAAATAACCCACCAAACAATGGGCCTTACCCCTGATGAAGGTGCATTCTTAGTCTGGGGACTGCAATTGGACAACCCGAAAACTATGGAGGCATTCCAGCAGGAATTAAAGGGTTTGCTATCCCAAACTCCCCAGGATAAATACATGTATGTCTTCAAATCAGAGGAGATCAAACATTACTGAAAATGTCTGCCAATAGAGAAATTTACCTTTTTGTAACTCATTACAGGAACCCAAAATCAGCTTATTCAGTAAGAAAAAAGCCATTCAGTTTTTGTTGTGCGAAATATTTCTGAGAAGCTTGAGGTACGAAGACCCAAGTGGTTTAATAGTACAGGTTCCAGTGGGAGCTACGATTCGATTCCTTCAGGGTACTCCGGAAGGGTCTAAGTGATATAGAAAATTCACGTGCCAAAAATCTGACACAGAGTGTGTGGAAATATGTACTTGCAAGTGGACTGAACTCCAAGATAGAGGAGGATTAATTTATACTACTAAGAAAACTTTCAAAATCTTTGAAAAACTTCATGATATTGCAACTGAAATCTTCAGTAAAAAAACAAGCAACAGTTTGACAGGAAAGCAGAGGCAAGAAACGCTGTAGCAAATGACGAAGTAGTGGAAAAAATTTGGATGGAAGCTCTAAAAAAGTGTGAAATAGATAATGTGAAAAATTATTTGCTAAAATTATTGACAAATTAGTGAGCAGCATTTTTCTTCTCTGCTCGGGTGTGTAAGGCTCTCCATCTGGGTTAAGTCTACTCCGAACATCGGCTTCCCAATCCTCCAAATATTGAAGTAAGTCATTTCTGAGCCACTGCAATATGTATCACAATTTAAATGCCTGAAAACTGAAAAGTCTAGATTATATAACTCTTCGTCAGTTTTTCCAAGAACATCTTCTAGCCAATTTTCAGTCTTGGGACTAGCTGGTTCTCCATTTTTCATAATTAATTTACAAATTTTCTTTTCCCTTCTAATTAGCTGTTTCTTCAATTTAATTTCGTTATTTTTGCTTTTCTTTAATTCAAAAAGTAGTTCGGAATTGTTCAAACTTTTAATTTTTATTTTACCCACTTGTTGAGGTAACGGTAATAGTAAGGGTAGGGAGCTGTTGGCTTGCGTGGCATGTAGGGCTTGCTACCACCCTCCAACGCATTGTAACCCGGCCACCTGTTTAAAGGCATAATAAGTCGCTAGATGACTTGGGCCTAAGGTGGTACCTTGGTTATTAGCCTAGCTGATTATTATTATACCCACACCTTCCGCCGGCCCTGGGCTGGACTTGACTGTCGTAATTATCATTACATACCACTGTTTGCACATAACCATGGTCAAGTAGATGCTGATATGGAAGATCTTGGGAAGTTTGTGTTGATTTTGTACTACCAGCGAATTCCAAATTGTAAATATGCTCAGTTTGCTGTAAAATCAGTTCTTGTTCTGGATGTTTTTCAGTTGACCCTTGTATTTTTACAGCATCCCCTTCAGAAGGTTGGTTAGGGTTTGATTCTTTTAGTTTAGGCACTTGAGTTGTTAGTGGTAATATAATCGTGACCACTAATGGAAATGAAAATGAATGACTAGAAACAATTTTCAACTTGTGAAAGCACATACCTGGGGTGATGTTTTGTGGATTTTTTGTTGAAGCCAAAGCTGGGTTTTGAAAAAATCGTCTTTTAAGTGTTTGGTACACAAAAAGGTATCATAATTCACGTTCTTAACTGTTAAGCCAGGTTTAAACTTTGATAACCAGGTAACCCACTCTTTACATTGAACGGGCTTCTGCTTAGGCTTAGGAAAAGCAACAAAATGTACTCCAAGCATATGCGGTTTATGTAAGTAGCGATTATCACTATTACATTTCGGAAAAATGCAGTGCTTTTTTTTAACCATTTTCGTTTAAAGCGCGAACAAGTCTTTGAAATTATTAAATAAACTAAGTCAAAACACGCTCCCGCCAAATACAGTTTACTTTCGTCGTTTTTTTCAAAAGTCGAATTTTTAGATATTAGCGTGCAAAAATCCGATTTATCTAACGCTAGATGGCGCTCTTGAAACCGGCCGAATTTGCCCCTAAAATGTATTTTTATCCCCCTTTCCTTCACCTCCACAAGTTTCCCGGGAAACCGCCTGTTCATTCATGGCTTCCCACTGTCCCTATCTAGTGGTGTGATGGGGTCACTGGAGCCTGTGGGGGGCTCCATACCCGGCTCTCAAGGTCATGTGATCGGGGCGCTGGGTCACTGGAACCTCATGGGTGTTCCACACTCGTCATTCTGTGACCTAATAAGGAGGGTAGTTTGCAGTGGAAGAGGAAGCCACTCTAGTCCTCAGCTGTGCGAGGGTGGGTCTCGGGCAGCCCATGGTGTCGCCTTTTGTTGGGCCGTGATGAGGGCGTTTGTTTGCTATATGTGAGGCGGTCAAAATGGCTGTCTCACTGGCCGAACGTTGTTTCGCAAAGCGCACTTTTGTCCAGGGCTGGTTGTTTAAGGTGGCCGCTGTAGTGCTTAAGGCGGAGCAGCGGGGTACAAATACATATACTTATATGTTCATTCATGGCAACAGAGAGGCGCCTCTTACTATTCCCCGTAATTTTAAAATTACGTGGTACGTTTTTCCCATGAGGGCGTTGAAGAAGCAGACGACGGAGTTTGCAATTCCCGGGCACATGATGGCGGTGCTGTAAAATTTCTTATCAAAGAAAAATAAGTTTTAAAGTTTTGCTCTCAGTAGATTAAGTTGAATTCAGTTTTGATGTTGAATTGTTTTAACTCTGAAGTAAAACAGTTGATTTCGTAAGAAATATAAAAAGTAAGTACAAGAAAAATCCCTCCTTTTTTCATTTCAATATTAAAAACTATACTCGTGAAATATTTTATGGTCTGGCCAAGACCTTCAATTTTATAAAGGTATTTTTACAGAAAATTTAATAAAATATACCAAAACGAAGTTAATTACAAAAATTAATATATATATTTTGAATTAAATAAATAAAATTGGATATTTGAAACAATGGGAACTAAATGGAAACACCATATTTATGGTATGGTATTTAAGGAAGAATATTTCTGACAGATAGGGAAAGAAATATTTAGTCTCTGTCCTGTATCTGTGAACTAGTGGTGAATTTTTAACAGTTTTCTGTCTAATAGTTTCTGTGTTTTAATATATTGTTGATCAAGATCTTGCTTTTTAAGGGCACTTGGGATGCAGAACTCTACCGAGGGGCTGATCACTCCGCGTAATCGATGTACAGAGCCGTACCTTTGACTGTACTAATGGGATTACGCGTAATTTTTAAAGTCCCTGCCTTTGGCAGTGCTAATCTAAGCGTAATCCGGTGTACAGACTTTCAAACAGTGGTTAGCCCCTCGAACTCTACGAAAAAAAGATATCCTTTTTTGAAACGGGGTCGAACATGTAGAGTCTTTAGGAATCTGAAAATATTCCTTTTGAAGTCTACGTGTGATGAATCTTTCCAAACGCTCTTTAACATTTGGCATACGTGAAAGTTATGTACAACTGCTGTCAAATACTTCTTTCGTCTCAGTTACTAATTTCATTAGTCAGTAGGAACGATAATATTACCAAAAGGTGAGTTGTCTGCTGATTTGTATTCCAGTTTATTTGTTGGATCCAGAATTGAATTGTCCTTTTTAAGCTGGCTAAGGCAAGTAGAAAATTGCTGTTTTGAATAAAATATCCTGAAATATAACTAAGAACATTTTTTTACTGAAAGTTTGGACATTCAATGGCTTTGCAAATTTCTAAATCTTCGTCAGTGAATCTTGCAAAACCCAATGGTTATCATAATTGGACAAATCTTCATCAGGTCCTGGAGCTGGTCCTTTAAATGAGTCTGTTTAAAATAAAGTCATCCAAATCGTCAATGCAATTTGAATTTGATGGTTTTAGGAGATTATTAACTAATGCAGCTCTGTACGCTGCCCGGAATTGTTGTGGATTTGGATGCTCTCTATTGCCTCCTTTTTAGCGAATGGAACCAAAGTAGTTTTCTAAAACATCTTGACTAATTCTTCCAATTTGTAAGAACTTAAAACCAAAATTATCATTCCATAGGAGTAGCAAAGACTGAATTGAAAGTTTGCACTCTTCGATACAAGGTAAGGTTTTATCCCTACCGTTCTGAGGCTTCCATATATTAAAGCATTTTAATTTTTCTTCCAGCATTGGTATGTGGATGGATTGATCAGTCATTGCTCTCTTACATCGTTTTTTTATGTCCTGCTATTAAAGCAATCAAAAAGGTCGTTTATGTGCAAGAGGAACTCTGCTGTCAATGTGCTTTCAATTTTTAACTCTCCTAATCCTAGCAAACAGGCCATTTTAATGCAATTAGAAACGCTTCGACTGAAAATTTGGGCAGTTAAACTGACTTTCATGTCAGAAAATGCTGGTAACTTAATGTGTTTACGTTTCAGCTTATGTGCGCTTCGAAACTTCCCAATTTTTTGGTCCATTTCGAAAAAAAATCTAGGACTGCCCAAGAAACTAGATTGCCTTCCACTATTATGGGATACCGTTGAAATTGTTCCTCACACTTTTCAAGAGATGTGGAGGATCGAAAAAAAAATATTTTCTTCTTCAATTTCAATGAATGGCTTTTCCACTCATATCCCCATACTCTTGAACAAATTTTGATTGCCTGTCCCGTGGTCACAGCCCACAGCTTATCTTCAAAGTCTGTCCGAGAAAAGCATCTTTTGTGAGGAAGCTATTGGTTGTTTAAATTTCAGTTTTATGCCTTTCACCATGAACACTAGGGCCTGATTGGCGTACGGTTTTGACCTTCCATATGGACCAAAGTCTACGAAACCTTCATTTTTATCGTTTCCATTATTGTAAGTTAGCTTTTCTTTTAGGCTCATTTAATCAAAAGAAACTAGAACAACTCTTCCGTTTCTCTTCTTATTCTGAAACTTAATTTTCAGAGCTTCTAGATTTTTATGTTCAAAACCTGGAGAAATTTTCATGCAAGCCAATTATTTATCTAGTGCTCTTTTTGTCGGAAGTCATAAAACAGCTTGCCACATTCTCTAGGCTTGGGGGCTGTGTAAAAAAGGGAAAGAGCCAATTTCTTCAATATGGTTGAGTATCTTCCTCCCTTTCTTTCCGTTGTCTCAGTTTTAATTCTGAATCAAATAGTTCTTTAGAAAAAACAGAAAAGAATCTTGTGGCATTTTCGGTATCACATATTTTTCCACTGTCTGCAAGCTTTTCTTTTAATCTTGCCAACTGCTTTTTCATTCTTTCAATTTTCGCATCGTTCTTACGCAGGCTTTTGAGAAGTCTCGACTCTCTCTTGGTCTTCAACCCACTAACTTGAACAGCTTGATTTTTATCTACTTCAGCTCTTATATTTGGTACTAGTGTAATATCTTGATTATTTAAATTAAATTAATTTTAACAATTTGTCTTTTTTTCTTACCATATTAACTGCCAATATGTTTAGTTGAACGGCTGTATATTTAAATTGAATTGATAGTTTTGGGTTTAAATTCAAAGTTATTTTTCCGTAGGAATTGACTTCATCCACTGTAATTTTTTTCATTTAAAGCTAGTGTTCATCATTGGTAATATTTTACAAACAATACCATTTTCTTCGTTGCATTTATTTTGGAGGGCATAGTTATGCATTTGTAGTTCTGCATTAACCTCAGACGCGTTTTACTTACGCACGTTTGTAGTTGCAACATGATCTTCAGGCGCAATACCATTTGCTACTTTTTGAATTAATTATAACAACAATAACAATAATCAGCTAGGCTAATATCTAAGGCACCACCCAAGGCCTAAGTCATCGAGCGACTTTTATAAATGAACATTAAGGAGAACTAGGGCGGGAAATGTTTTTACCTTCAGTTTGCCTAGCGAAAACCGTTGGTGCATTGGAATTTTCCCAAAACAATTTAATTGTAGCTATTGGTGTAATCCTGTTTTTCATTTTGATATTCATAAAACAATCGCTAGTGAAATTAAGACCGCAATGTTCATGGTTAAAGTGTAAGTAATCTGTAGTTTTTACCTCTCCGAGGGTACTTTGTACCCTGGAGGGGTTATACAATCACCGTGTCTGTGGGTGGGTGTGTGTGTCCTGCGAACGCGTACGCATTTTCGGGGCAAAGTGTAATCACTGCGTACGCTTTGTGTTGAAATCACCGCGTTCGCAGTTGCTAGGAATTAGGGAGCGAAGTCTAACGGATTGCAAAACCACCGTTTGACGGTGAGCGTTAACGGATTACAATGCGGTTGGGTTTGGTTTTGATGGATTTACGCTCACCGTCGCGACAGTGTGGATGCAGTTTGATTGGATATTACGTTATTTTAATGTTTATGTGTAGGGTGTGAATGTTTAGTTTGTGTTATGACGGTTGTGGGTGTTGAGTGTGTTATGTTAGTGTTGGTTGTGTTGGTGTTGGTTCAGTTATGTTTGTGTTGGTTGTGTGTACGTGCATTCTCTCTCCAACTTTTTCTTGTTGACTTTTGGGACGGACCGAATGCTGAGTGTTTAAAGGGAATATAACCTCAGGTATTTGGTGTGGAACACCAACGTTTGCAGCTCTGGCCGCTCTTGCCTTTGGCTTTAAAAATGTTTGGCGCCACTGTATGGGGTAATTTGAAAAGTTGAAGGGGTCTTCCGTAAAGATTGCTTTGCAGGTTATATTCCCTTTAACAACCTCTCAACCTCCAATGGCAGGGTTTCCACCAATTGTTCACGGTATTCGTCTTAGTGCCTATTTGCGATTTATTGGCGCCGGCCGGGAACCGAACCCGGGTCTGCTGCGTGGAGAGATTTATTATAACACCTCAGCCACCGACACTTGTTAAGCTTCGGTGTTTTTCAAAAACCGCTAAGCGATAGTAATTTACGCTGTTATAAAGTTATTGACGTCAATTTTTTTCCTACAACATTTTACACGTTTGTAATTTTTTTTTCAACAACATTTTACGCTTTTGTGAATTATATTTTACGTATGCAATTTTTAAGGTCAAATCTTGTTTTAGCACAGTCAGCCGAGATAAGAGGGTTAAAGGGTAGACCCTGTGGGTGGTCCACGTTGTTAGTTTTTTGTTATTTATTTACGGGTTTTATTATCGACCTATAAATAGTTGTGTTAATGCAAAGTCGATAATTTAACGTTTATTGCTTTAAGAGCTCTCGGTTAGTAAAGTGGCTCTCTGTGCTTTGTTGATGGTAAAGTTTTTGCTTCTTGTAAATATATTTGGTGTGGATATTTGTATATCTACGATTTCTAACGCAGTCATTATATGATATTGGAAATTGGATGGTATTGGTCTTTTTCATGCGGTACGTGTCACAACGTTAACTGGAAGTCTACGAGTGTTGAAATAAAATGAGCTTTAGAGAGATGCGGCAAGTATTTCGTAAGCGAGAAAAATACAAATACCATCTGTAGATATTTCTTTCATTAAAATGTGCTTCGTATTATATTCAACTGATAAACTTGTTCTGTAAATAGGGTTAAATTCAATTTTGCATTGTTTTAGTACGTCTAAATCGCTGTTGTAACAACTTAATTTCTAATATTCTGAATAAATCAAACTCGTCTCTATTATTTAAATTAAAATTTTATACCGGGCAGGGATTGAACCGAGAATACGTTTTTCGTAAATAACTCTGAATTGCGGAGTTATCTTTGAGGGTCGTCTCGAGAAATTAATACCACTAGGGACCATTCTTCCGAGGAGAGGTATATTTTGGCTTGCCAACTTGTATTTTGGAGCTTTTCACGGTTTACATTCTGCAGCCACAATGCAGAACTATAAGTTTTAAGAAATGGTGGTGTATAATAATAGGCTCATTAAATTAAAACGCGTATTCACCGGTCTTTATCCCTTGGCAACTTGAAAAAAGAATGACGCGAGGGTCCCTTTTTATTCGACTTACAATTTTTAGCCCAACAAGACATTTCAAAGTAAATTAAACTCGCAAAAATACAAAAAAAAACACTCGCCGTAGATCCTACTAGAACCATCAAACGCCCGGGAATTGTGGACATTATCAGCGAATAAAATCGTAACACAGACTTTTTAGAGAGAGTTGTCTTTACACTTTCTGTAAACAATGAATTTTTCATGACTGCCACCAGAATAAACAGAGGCTAGGGCTGATGGGCGCTAGTTAAGTTGAAAACAAATCTTAAACGGGTAATTTTTCGATTTCATTTCCACTCCATTTACTAAGAATATACATTTCCATAAATTTCTGGCCATCTTGTTTTCTTAGCTCAATCAGAAAAATGGAATACAATTGTATTTCTATAATAATAATAATAATAATAATAATAATAATCAGCTAGGCATATACCCAAGGCACCACCTTAGGCCAAAGTTATCTAATGACTTTTATTGCCTATAAACCGATGGCCAGATTACAATGCGTACGAGGGTGGTGGCAAGCCCTTCATGCCACACGAGCCATCAGCTCCCCACACTTACTTTAACCGTAAACCTCTCAAAGTTTTTATGGAAAGGGGAAACCAAAGAAATCCGTTAAAAACCTCTTTCCTAGTGGGAAAAGAACTTGCAAACTTAAAGCAGAAGGAGTGTTTCCGAAGAATCACCCAGTGTCACAATGTGGAATCGAACGCGGCTCCTCAGGCTGCGAAAGGAAAGTGCTAAACACTCCGCCATCCCTCCACGAAAGTCTAACAACGAAACATTAACACAGCCTTCGATTGGTCTTATAGGATAGTGCTTGCCAAATAGAGCACTCTTCCCCGCCCTCTATTTTAAATTCCTAGCGACGCCCCTAGAGAATTATACTCTGAGGGCAGGTAAGAGAAACGTGGCACCATGTTTTATCGATGGGGGAAGAAACCGCAAATTGAACAGAGAGGGTCAAAGAATGAGAATTCATTCCTCCAACACCCTTTGCACTTCCTATAATACTGAAAATAATAAATTGATGTGCGCCATGAGCTTGCCTTTATTTGATGAAAAATGAATTGGTAGAGTTCTTTGTTCTTTTTCGCCAATGGTGTCAGATTGGAAAGTATCCAAGGCTCTGAAGTTCTGCGCCCGATTATTTCCAGACACCTTAACAAAATGACGAATATGCAATAAGTACCGAAAACATTACTTGAAGCATTCGTCTGGGATAGTTATTTGGCGCTTCGACAGATTAAAAACCGATTAAAACAATTGGTTGAGTTTTAAAATATGAGACCCTGATACAAACTTTAATCTTAACAGAACCGACTTCAAAATAGTTTAAAATTAAAACATTGTTTGAAGGTTGGACTTATTTAAAGGTCTGTCTTGTGACGTAATTTATTATATTGTGATGAAATATATAATATAGTTCCCAAAAAAATTCATTTCAGGTTCGATAAATTGTATAAGTATTAAGATATGTACCTTTCGCAAGTTTTCAACATAGTTTCAAACTCTTCTTCGTTCAGTTGGTTTTTCAAAGCGAGATCTAATTCAAACAGAGTATTAGCACTTGGTGAAATGAACATAAGTGGCCGTCACGTGACTCAAACCGAACCCATATTTTAATTCTAGTAACTCTCCTTTAATATTTTGGGACTAACTTTATTATTTGCCACCACCAGGAATGTGTCTAATGATATTTGTGGGAAAAGTTAAATTGTTCTATTGAAACGAGATCAATCGAAACAAAACCAAAAGTTAGCAGTCAAAGCAGTTTTATTTTCTTAAAAAAAAGGCTTTGCCATTGTTGGATTTTGAACTAGGAGTAATTGGTCTGGGCAAAAGAGTCGCCGATTTAAGGGGCCCTCAATCGACAACTATTATAAAGTCATAATTTGTATCATTCAATGAACAAAGATACCTTCGTATTTGCTTCAATCTCTATTTCAAGGTTTTACAACACCTTCAAAATAGTTATAAAGTAACAATCGTTAGTTTCAACAGTGTCAGTCTGCGCAATGGTGTTTTAAAATTTCAATGTTAAAAATCAAAAAATTATTGATTATTTAAAAAAATGGCAAACATTTATAAAATTTTAAAATAAAATCCACTATTGCACAGTTTGAAATATTTAATTTGCGCGCTACGCAAGTTTCGACTCGATCGCACGAGTCTTCGTCAGGCACTAAAAATAATATAGATCTTTCCTCGCGACAACGGAAAATATCAATGACAATTATAAAGGAAACAATCTACATAATAAGACTCTAAGCCCCTTTCGTCACATTTTTTTCTGAATTTCATTCGCGACTCTAACGTTGCATCACCGCAGGTACCCGGAGATACACACCGAAGTTATGCCTAACGCTTCGCCTTAGTACTACGTCATTGAGTATATTTAGAAATCGGGTCTAACGTGACGTTATTTTTGCGGGGAAAAGGGTACGGGGGAAGGGGGTGCCACGGTAATTATCGCATGGGACAAATGGGGAGGGGGTACTGCGGTTATTATCACATGGGAAAAAAGTGGAGGGGGTAACGCGGTAATTATAACATGGGGAAAAGGATGGAGGGGATACCACAGTATTTATCACATGGGAAAAGGAAGAGAGTTACCACGGTAATTATCAAATGGGGAAAGGGGGGACCACGGTAGTTATCAGGTGGGAAAAGGGGGTACTACGGTAATTATCACATTTGAAAAGGGGGAGGTGATTCCTCGGTTATTATCACATGAGGAAAAAGGGCCTTACTGGGGTGGTTCGACTATGGGGAAAAGGGTGCCACGGTAATTCTCGCAGGGGAAAAAGGAGGAGGCGGCCTTACTGCGGTGGTTCGACTATGGGGAAAAGGGTGCCACGGTAATTCTCGCGGGGGAAAAGGAGGAGGCGGCCTTACTGCGGTGGTTCGACTATGGGGAAAAGGGTGCCACGGTAATTCTCGCAGGGGAAAAAGGAGGAGGCGGCCTTACTGCGGTGGTTCGACTATGGGGAAAAGGGTGCCACGGTAATTCTCGCAGGGGAAAAGGGAGGAGGCGGCCTTACTGCGGTGGTTCGACTGTGGGGAAAAGGGTGCCACGGTAACTCTCGCAGGGGAAAAAGGAGGAGGCGGCTTTACTGCGGTGGTTCGACTATGGGGAAAAGGGTGCCACGGTAATTCTCGCAGGGGAAAAAGGAGGAGGCGGCCTTACTGCGGTGGTTTGACTATGGGGAAAAGGGTGCCACGGTAATTATCGCAGGGGAAAAAGGAGGAGGCGGCTTTACTGCGGTGGTTCGACTATGGGGAAAAGGGTGCCATGGTAATTCTCGCAGGGGAAAAAGGAGGAGGCGGCCTTACTGCAGTGGTTCGAATATGGTGCCTCGAAACACACCACTAGCTGAGGGCCCGCTTGTAAGGCGGGCTTCTCAGCTAGTACAATATATACGCATAAGGTGAGGGATGAAGTTTATAAAAGGGATTTGTAAGGGGATATACGATGTTGTAGCGTACCATCTTCACGGTAAATTTGTTAATTAATTATTTTGAATTTTATAATTTCAATGTGCTCACGTGTGTTTAGCATAAACCTGTTTTTTGTTCTTTTGAGGAGTGTGACATTCCTAGGTTTAAACATATGACTTTGCTGGTTGCCATGGTCAGCTACCGCTGATTTCTCAATATTTTCAGCCTTCGTGTTTTTTTATATGTGTCTTAAGATTGCGGCGAGCCTGAACAATGTATGCCTTACCTCAACTGCATTCTAATTTGTATACCCCTGGTTTCTCCAGCAAATTAACTTTATCTTTTCGTGAAGGTAAAATTTTATTAATTTTCCCTATCGGCTGGAATATAGCTACTACTCCTGTATTTCTGAAAATGTGGCCTATTTTTTGGCTAGTATCTGTGTATGTCAAAACTATAAATTTGTTATCTTTTAAAAAAGAGTATTTTAATTTGGTGCCATTAAGTGAACATTTCTAATTTATTTTTAACTTTGAATAGAATTTTATTAATAAAGGATAAATTATATCCCCTATCTAAAGCTACAAATTTTAAAGGCACGTTCGAAAAAGACAAAGTAAGCGGCTTTTTAGCGTGAAGCAGCGTGCGCGGATTTGCTGTGAGGGGGCTCTACAATTGAGAACGGTTTGCGATACTCCTAAGTTGCGAGACCGTTAGGCCTTGTATCTAAAAGTATATGAAAGGCAATTTGTTGTCGATTTCAGTTTCAAACGTCCACTGAATTTTGTTATTAATTGAATTAAGGTATAACATAAAAACGACCAAATCCGCTAAACTATGTTCCCATTTAGAAAGAACGTCATCAGCATACTGTTGCAAAAAAATAATTTATACTGGCTATTATCTAAAGCTTTGATTCCAAAATAATTCGTAAAAAGGTCACATAAAAACGGAGACAATATCGAGCCCATCCCGAGACCATCATTTTGGACGAAAAATTCCCCATTTACTTAAAAAAGGAATTAGACGCGGCAATACGCGTAAGATTGAAAATGTCATTAATCTCCAGAACATTTTAGTTTTCCGATCGTAGCAGTGATTAAAAAATGTCAATGGCTTCGTTCACTGGAACCGATGTAAATAAGGAAACAGCATCGAACGACACAAAAAATTCACCGGCATTATCGTCCGATTGTGGCAGTTTTGTTAACAGTTCACGATAATTTTTGACCGTATGTTGATGTTCAGCGGTCAAATACCCAAAGCGTTTGTCAATATACTTTGCAATTAGTTCCGTCGATGTATTTAGTTTCGGAACAATAGGTCGAAATTTTAGCTCTTCTTTGTGAATTTTAGGTGAGAGGTAAAATCTTGGAGCGCTGTAGGTGCCTTTTCTTCGTCAGTTAGGAAATTACAGTCTTTAACAACACTTTTTACTGGGTTGTGAAAACTGTGTTTTAGATCTTTATTAATTTACTGTAAGTGTCTTCATCAAGGGTCTTCGTCGTTGCCATATCGTAGTCCACTTTACCTATAACAACCACACAGCCGCCTTTATCCGCTTTACAGATAATAATGGATTTGTCGTTCGCTAGTTTAATTAATTCATAAAGTTCCAATGTAGTAAGATTCGGTTTAATAGATGTTTCTTTCTATGGTTTTTTCGAACGTGCCTTTAAAATTTGTAACAATAACTTAATTCTTTCCGATGAAATTAATTTCATTTAAAAAATAGCTTTAGATATGAGCTATGATTTATTCTTTATTAATAAAATTATAATCAAAGTGAAAAATAAATTAGAAACAATTAATGGCACCAAATTAAAATCCTCTTTTTTAAAAGAAAAAAAAAATTATAGTTTTGCCATACACAGATACTAGCCAAAAACTAGGCCACATTTCCAGCAATAATGGAGTAGTACCTATATTCCAGCCGATAGGGAAAATTAATAAAATTTTTACCTTCACGAAAAGATGAAGTAAATTTGCTGGAAGGTATACATTGGTCAAACTCGCTTAAATGTTAAGACACGTATTAAAGAACACGAAGCCGATATTAGGCTGAAAAGATTTGAAAAATCAGCGGTAGCTGACCATGCCAACCAGCAAGGCCATACGTTTAATACAAGGAATGTCACACTCGTCAAAAGTGCAAAAAACCGGCTTATGTTAAACATGCATGAGTCCATTGAAATTAATACACCAATTAACCGTGAAGATGGTCCGGTACACCATCGAATATCCCCTTAGAAATCTCTTTTATAAACTTCCCCCTCACCTTATGCGTATATATTGTATTGCTTTCCTTTATAATTATCATGGGTATTTTTTCGTTCCGTTGTCGCTTCGAAAGATCTTTATTGTTTGTTGCAAAGACATAAATATTATTATTTTTAGTGCCTGACGAAAACTCGTGCGATCGAGTCGAAACGCGCGTAGCGTGCAAATTAAATATTTCAAACTGTGCAGTAGTCGATTTTATTTTGAAACTTAGTTGTATCGAATTTCATTGGACGAGCGTCACGAGCCTTTACGCTGAACGTTTTACGGGCGGGAGGAAGACAATTTCGGAATTTTCCCTAAAGCGTCTCCATCTGAAACGCTGCACAGGATGCTAACATAATACTAACCTAATTATCTTTGTGGAAGATTTCAGATAGAATTCTTCTCCTTTTAAGGTAGTCTTCGTCACCTCTAAAGTAGTGCACGACAATTCAGTGGAATATTTAGTAAACGAAATCTTCGAACATTGATACATTTCGGATAAGGGGGGCACGTGTACACTTGTTCCCCCTGGCTTCGCCACTGGTGGGAAATTTTATATTTTAAATCCATACCCTTATACTTCAAGCCGTCTGCTTAAGATTATCTTAATGACAATTATGCCAACTGAAACCGTTGTCAAAACAATAAAGCATACTACATTTCGTGACAAAGTTTGCAATGATAGAATCAGAGTTGGATGCTTTTTTGCCATATTTATCTAAATATCTCAGCACAATCTTGGTTACTTTTAATTAAAATGATTATTTTATGTTTTGAGATTTAAGATGATTCGTGGCTTGACAGAATTATTCAATGTAAAAAACCAAGCTTTATGATAGTCAAAGCAATTTTACTTAAATTATATTCTAAAAAGCCTGCTTCTATTTTAAAATTGTGTAGATTCTTAAAAGAAATTTACATGATTGAACAGGATTTCTATGTCGCACATTCATAAGGAGAAATAGGACCAAGGTTTTAAGGTACATTGAGCACTTTTCGTGCAATGATTTTTTGAAAGTGTTATATAATACACTTGTAAGACTTATTATCCAAAATAAAACTAGAGCTTTGTGCCAATACGACATTGCCTTACCTCAAGTAGAAACTTACTAACCTGATATGCACTTTTCTATCTTAATACGTGGTTAAACGCAAAGCTCGAGTAGTTTAAGGATTCAAATTTTAAATTATCCAAGAGCTTCACTGGAACGAGTCGAGCTTTCCTTGGTTCATTTTGACTAGCTCTTTTTTTAAATCGGTGACTTCCATTGGCTAAAATAGAATAATAACAATTATTGGCTAGGCTAATACCCTAGGCACCACCTTAGGCCTAAGTCATCAAGTGACTATTTTTAAAGCCAATTAATCAGGTGGCCGGGTAACAATGCGTAGGAGGGTAGTGGCAAACCCTTCATGCTGCGCAAAACAACAGTTCCCTACACTAACTATAAGTATAAACCTCGATAAGTTCATATGGAAAGGGAAAACCGAACAGCTCGGGAAACAACCCCTTTCACCCACGTAGACAGATTTTGCAAACTCAACCCAGATGAAGGTTTTTCTGCGTTTTAACCCAGTGCCTCAAACTGCTCTTGTAGTGAGGCGAAAGCACCAAACACTTGGCCACCAACCCACAACATATTAAATTTGACGTAGTTTAAGCCTCGCGCATTTGTTCGAGTTCATTCACGGAACACTAGCAACTGATCCTGGGACATTCCAATTGCTTACGTTTATAATTAATCGTAATAACATATATCATACTTTGCAACAAAAATGGTATTTCCAATTGTTGCTTTTAGATGGTTATAGAAATCGGATTTTTCTAGTTCTTCTCGGCTGGTTAACAGTATCTGCAAATACAACGGGATTCTCATTGAAACAGAATATGGTTACGCCACACGGTTAACATAATGTTCTTATCTAACTCTTCTCTAAAATTGTAATCAGAGTAATTTCGATCTATGCCTTATTTACACATAACCTTCGAATGTTCAATACTGTGGAAACCTCGAAGCCCGTGATGGGCATTTTATTTGAAGTGCCGCTCAGCTCCTTATCGCTCTCTTGAGAGTTGCTAAAGTTCGCACCCGCCTTGGAAAAGGGATCGGCACTTTTATCTTTAAACACTCATACGAGAGACGAAAATTAACCTCGCCTCAATCCCGATAAATCTAGTTAATAACTATAATTCAGCGCTCATTTTGGCTCAAATCGGAAAACACCACTCCAATGAGCTGAGCAGTGCCCTTCACTGCTAGTGGAATTAGACAATGAATAATGGCTCAGAAATAACGTGCGTTACTTGAGAAGGAAAAATATAAATATTTTATCGCTTAAAGATAATAATGTAGAATGTTATAACGAATTTACTGGGCATATTTTAAAGTGTTTTTTAGGTTCACAGTTTTCCTTTCGGCTTCGTAAAACCGCGTTGTGTTTTCGATAACGTACTCCATAATATGAGACTGATACTGAAGGTTAAAAGTAGAAGGAAAGTAAGGTCGACACTCCGATCCCAGGATCGAGGATCGAGGATCCAGGATTTAAGGGGTGAAATGGGGGTAAAATCATCGAAAAGTCAATATATTTAGGGTATTTCTCGCGACGATTTGTTTTCTCATATATCAACATATTATGTCCAGGCCAACTTGTTCATTTATCTACGCTTATCTCGAAAGATACTTGAACTTATATCTTATCAAGTTTTATCGTACGGAATAAGTTGAAATGATGTAAAAATTGATAACCTAGGCGACGCGTGCGCAGATTACCCGGGGGACGCGGTTAATTTGAATTTAAGAGTGTTTTGACGTCATGGAATATTCGTTGTTAAAGTAGAATGGAAATATTTTTAAACTTCATTTTAACATCATTGTAGTACTTAAATATGATTGACACTTGAACCAATCTCACGAGTTTTTCTTAAAACGAATATCTCGATCGCGTTTTATCGTACGAAATAAGTGGAAATTATGTAAGTTGTATGATACTTGATAACCTAGGCAGGAAGATAGCACGCGCGTGCGCGGAATACCTGGGAGGCCTGGATTGCCTGGGCGCGCGGTTAATTTGAATTTAAAACATGGATTCCCTCTCCGAAATAATTCATGTACCCAAAATTGGACCGCAAGTTTTTTTCTTTTAGGGGAATCTCTATGGGAGTTTAACATTACAATAAAGCTAATAGGTCCAGTTTGGGGTACTTTTGGTCCGAAATGGGGTACATAGGGCCGAAAATGGTGACTTTGGTCGTTTTAAGGGTACTTTTGGTCTATTTTGGTCCATTTTTGGGTACATCAGAAAAGCAGTTGGAAAAACGAAGAGCCTTATTTTTTTTTTCCACCCATCTCCAAACTCCAAAAATTTATTGCTATAATTTATTTATCTCTTCCGTAGGTATAAAATAAGATAAAAACCACTTACCTATATTTTAATTACGGTAAATTAAAAATACTTAATTAGTGTACTAAGTTACGTTTAAAAGAACCTTTTGTAACAATTCCAATATGTAAATATTACCTATATGTAAATATAGGTATAAGGATTGAAAAAATACTTAAAGTGGTTTTACTGATAAACTCTAAAGGAATTTAACTTTAAAGGGTATCTTAGATTATTGTTTTTAATTTTATTCAAGTTGAAAACGTATTAAGAGTCCTTCAAAGTACTATAAAAGGATTTTATTTACGAACTTAATTCATATTTTCTTCAAACTTTCAATTCGCTTTTATTACTATTTAAATACGGTAAAATATAATTCTTATACACAAATATAGTCAGAAAGATACTATAAAACACTAAAATTAAAATTAAATTAAATTTGTGTGGATAAGATTTGTAAATATCATTTTGAAACTAATAACTTTCACACTTTATTTAAGTCAAGCCAATAAAAACAATTACCTATATTTTAAATACGGTAAAATATAAATATATTTCCGATATGTAAATAGGTAGAATAACACTATGAAAAGTTCCTTTTTCTTCTTTTAATACGACAACACACAACTCTGATACGCAAATATATAAAGAAAATATTAAAAATTTACTCTACGTTCGATACGTTAAAATACATTTCCGATACAAAAATATAGATAAAGAAATACTATAAAATGTAAAAAGGTAGAAAAATACTACACATTAACCATTATGAATTTAAGCTTACAACATCCTTCACGTATAGAGCATAACATATATGTTCAGGGTTAACTTGTTTCCTCGTTATCTTTATTGCATGTGTTTTAAATAGCGTATGGAATAAGTTAAGAATGTACTGAAATGGTGTATGTTTAAACCTTGTAGAATAAAGAGTAAAACATATGTTCAGAGTCGGCTTGATTACTAAAGCGAATAACACAGAGACGTTTCCGGTGTAGTCACGTAGGAAGAAAAATACTACAACACTCTCTACATTCAACACGTTAAAATATACTTCCGAAATGCCAATATAGGTAGTAAAATACTACAAAATCTCTATACTTTACCTTCAATACGTTAAATTACATTCCAATATGTAAATATAGGAGGAAAATGACTACAAAAGCCTCTTTTCTTGGCGTTCAATATGTTAAAATAGATTTCTGAAATGCAAATATAGGTAGTAATTACTACAAAAGCCTCTTTTCTTGGCGTTCAATATGTTAAAATAGATTTCTGAAATGCAAATATAGGTAGTAATTACTACAAAAGCCTCTCACTCTACGTTCAATACGTTAAATTAATGATATGCCTCCGATCGAATCGTTCATTTTTTCCTATTTAAATATACGCATTTAAATTAGAATTGCTTCTAGTGTTCGGCAGTCGATTAATTTTTATCCACAAATTTTCCGATTTATTTAAAAAACGTTGGTAAAAAGAATATCATTTTAACTTATTTAATTGTGTTTTTTAACCATCCAAGCATTTATTTGAATAAAAGTGGTATTTATTTAAATAACCAATAGTTAAATAAAAATTGTTAAATGTATAAATAATCGAAAGTGAACAAGCCTATTTTTTAAATAAAACAATCAGACTTTAGAGTTGATAAGATTTGTAAATATCATTTGAAACTAATAATTTTCACGCTTTATTTAAGTCAAGCAATTACATTTTTAAAAATGAAAGAAGTTAAACAATATAAAAATTTGTAAATATTGTAAATATTTTTAGGTAATAAAGAAATTAAGAAATGTTTTAATTAAAATATCTTTCATTTTCTACTACATTTTTAAAAATGAAAGAAGTTTAACAATATAATTATTCTAATATAATTTCAAAATCAGGTATTATTTAAAGTACAAATGCATAATTTAGTGAAGCAATTCTTATTTAAATACTTGTATTTAATTAATTTGTGTATCTGAAATGTATTAATTGAAAAATAAGTGGGTTTTACTATTTATCACGGTTTTTTATATATATATATATATATATTGGAATTGTTACAAAAGGTTCTTTTAAACGTAACTTAGTAAATTAATTTATTTTGGAAGTTCAAAACGTATTAAGAGCCCTTCAGAGTACTATAAAAGGATTTCATTTACAAACTAAATTAATATTTTCTTCAAACTTTCAATTCGTTATAATTTGAATTTAAATGAAAACATCATGGATTATAGGTGCGTAATCTACTATTAGACCGAACTAATTAAAAAAATACTTAAAGTAAGTGGTTTTACTGATAAACTCTAAAGGAATTTTGGAATTTTCTAGAATAGCAAAGTAAAACTAAAACGTAAACCAAGTTTAAAACGAAACTAATAACTGGGAGAAAGGTTGAAGTAAGTAATTTTTTTGATTTTTCGTTTTTTAATTTTTGAGTTCCCTATATTATTATAAACTAAATTAAATATAATTTTTGAAAATTTGTGATAAAAGATCTGCTCCTTCGTGTTTTACATATATTTAAAAACCCGAGCCTCCGTCGACGTCTGAAATGTGAAATGGGGCACCGACGGAGCTGGCGCGGACGCTGGGGCACGGGCGCCACCCGCGTCTCAATGTCTGACTATCATCTCGCAGTTCCATACTGGGCTATTTGACCATCAAAATGACCAAATACACGTATATTTGAACATTTCCTTGACTACATGACTGAAAAATTGATTAAAGCTCCATCTACTTGGTTACAAAATTTGTTAAATACTTGGCTTTAAGGCCGTCTAAATTAAAGTTAGAAGAAGCTAGACAAAGATAAATTGTTCTGAAAAATAAAATTAAAGATATAAAAACTAACCAATAGTATTTCGAATACCAAATAATTCGACGTATTTGTTTTTGAAATAACTAAATAGTTTGCATATTTGTCAAAAAAAAACTAAAAAAGTAATTGAAATTACTATTAATTTTACTTGCAATAGTAAAATACTAAACCAAATGTATAATTTATATTTTATTTTATTTAATAAATTTAAACTATAATACTAAACTTTTTCAAAAAAAAACTTTTACAAACAAAATTTAAAATACACATTTTTAAAATTTAACTACACCAGCTCCAAGTCAGCTAGCGACTTTTTTTTTAAGTAACTACTAACTACAATTAAAATCAAAGGATCTGCTATATTTTTCATGCTTTGAAACAATTCATCAAAATCTCGAGTTTTTAAATATATGTAAAACACGAAGGAGCAGATCTTTTATCACAAATTTTCAAAAATTATATTTAATTTAGTTTATAATAATATAGGGAACTCAAAAATTAAAAAACGAAAAATCAAAAAAATTACTTACTTCAACCTTTCTCCCAGTTATTAGTTTCGTTTTAAACTTGGTTTACGTTTTAGTTTTACTTTGCTATTCTAGAAAATTCCAAAATTCCTTTAGAGTTTATCAGTAAAACCACTTACTTTAAGTATTTTTTTTAATTAGTTCGGTCTAATAGTAGATTACGCACCTATAATCCATGATGTTTTCATTTAAATTCAAATTATAACGAATTGAAAGTTTGAAGAAAATATTAATTTAGTTTGTAAATGAAATCCTTTTATAGTACTCTTAATACGTTTTGAACTTCCAAAATAAATTAATTTACTAAGTTACGTTTAAAAGAACCTTTTGTAACAATTCCAATATATATATATATATATATAAAAAACCGTGATAAATAGTAAAACCCACTTATTTTTCAATTAATAAGAATTGCTTCACTAAATTATGCATTTGTACTTTAAATAATACCTGATTTTGAAATTATATTAGAATAATTATATTGTTAAACTTCTTTCATTTTTAAAAATGTAGTAGAAAATGAAAGATATTTTAATTAAAACATTTCTTAATTTCTTTATTACCTAAAAATATTTACAATATTTACAAATTTTTATATTGTTTAACTTCTTTCATTTTTAAAAATGTAATTGCTTGACTTAAATAAAGCGTGAAAATTATTAGTTTCAAATGATATTTACAAATCTTATCAACTCTAAAGTCTGTTTGTTTTATTTAAAAAATAGGCTTGTTCACTTTCGATTATTTAAACATTTAACAATTTTTATTTAACTATTGGTTATTCAAATAAATGCTTGGTTGGGTAAAAAACACAATTAAATAAGTTAAAATGATATTCTTTTTACCAACGTTTTTTAAATAAATCGGAAAATTTGTGGATAAAAATTAATCGACTGCCGAACACTAGAAGAAATTCTAATTTAAATGTGTCTATTTAAATAGGAAAAAATGAACGATTCGATCGGAGGCATATCATTAATTTAACGTATTGAACGTAGAGTAAGAGGCTTTTGTAGTAATTACTACCTATATTTGCATTTCAGAAATCTATTTTAACATATTGAACGCCAAGAAAAGAGGCTTTTGTAGTATTTACTACCTATATTTACATATTGGAATGTAATTTAACGTATTGAAGGTAGAGTATAGAGATTTTGTAGTATTTACTACCTGCATTTGCATTTCAGAAATCTTTTTTAACATATTGAACGCCAAGAAAAGAGGCTTTTGTAGTATTTTTCCTCCTATATTTACATATTGGAATGTAATTTAACGTATTGAAGGTAAAGTATAGAGATTTTGTAGTATTTTACTACCTATATTGGCATTTCGGAAGTATATTTTAACGTGTTGAATGTAGAGTATAGAGAGTGTTGTAGTATTTTTCTTTCTACGTGACTATACCGGAAACGTCTCTGTGTTATTCGCTTTAGTAATCAAGCCGACTCTGAACATATGTTTTACTCTTTATTCTACGAGGTTTAAACATACACCATTTCAGTACTTTCTTAACTTATTCCATACGCTATTTAAAACACATGCGATAAAGATAACGAGGAAACAAGTTAACTCTGAACATATATGTTATGCTCTATACGTGAAGGATGTTGTAAGCTTAAATTCATAATGGTTATTGTGTAGTATTTTTCTACCTTTTTACATTTTATAGTATTTCTTTATCTATATTTGTGTATCGGAAATGTATTTTAACGTACCGAACGTAGAGTGAATTTTTTTTATATTTTCTTTATATATTTGCGTGTTATCGTATTAAAAGAAGAAAAAGGAACTTTTCATAGTGTTATTCTACCTATTTACATATCGGAAATGTATTTATATTTTACCGTATTTAAAATATAGGTAATTGTTTTTATTGGCTTGACTTAAATAAAGCGTGAAAGTTATTAGTTTCAAAATGATATTTACAAATCTTATCCACACAAATTTAATTTAATTTTAATTTTAGTGTTTTATAGTATCTTTCTGACTATATTTGTGTATAAGAATTATATTTTACCGTATTTAAATAGTAATGAAAGCGAATTGAAAGTTTGAAGAAAATATGAATTAAGTTCGTAAATAAAATCCTTTTATAGTTCTTTGAAGGACTCTTAATACGTTTTCAACTTGAATAAAATTAAAAACAATAATCTAAGATACCCTTTAAAGTTAAATTCCTTTAGAGTTTATCAGTAAAACCACTTTAAGTATTTTTTCAATCCTTATACCTATATTTACATATTGGAATTGTTACAAAAGGTTCTTTTAAACGTAACTTAGTACACTAATTAAGTATTTTTAATTTACCGTAATTAAAATATAGGTAAGTGGTTTTTATCTTATTTTATACCTACGGAAGGGATAAATAAATTATAGCAATAAATTTTTGGAGTTTGGAGATGGGTGGAAAAAAAAATAAGGCTCTTCGTTTTTCCAACTGCTTTTCTGATGTACCCAAAAATGGACCAAAATAGACCAAAAGTACCCTTAAAACGACCAAAGTCACCATTTTCGGCCCTATGTACCCCATGTCGGACCAAAAGTACCCCAAACTGGACCTATTAGCTTTATTGTAATGTTAAACTCCCATAGAGATTCCCCTAAAAGAAAAAAACTTGCGGTCCAATTTTGGGTACATGAATTATTTCGGAGAGGGAATCCATGTTTTAAATTCAAATTAACCGCGCGCCCGGGCAATCCACGCCTCCCAGGTATTCCGCGCACGCGCGTGCTATCTTCCTGCCTAGGTTATCAAGTATCATACAACTTACATAATTTCCACTTATTTCGTACGATAAAACGCGATCGAGATATTCGTTTTAAGAAAAACTCGTGAGATTGGTTCAAGTGTCAAGCATATTTAAGTACTACAATGATGTTAAAATGAAGTTTAAAAATATTTCCATTCTACTTTGACGTCAAAACACTCTTAAATTCAAATTAACCGCGTCCCCCGGGTAATCTGCGCACGCGTCGCCTAGGTAGATAAATGAACAAGTTGGCCTGGACATAATATAATGATATATGAGAAAACAAATCGTCGCGAGAAATACCCTAAATATATTGACTTTTCGATGATTTTACCCCCATTTCACCCCTTAAATCCTGGATCCTCGATCCTCGATCCTGGGATCGGAGTGTCGACCTTACTTTCCTTCTACTCGAATAGACCTTCTGGGGTATAAAAGCAATAAAGAAGAATATAGCGATAAATTATGTAAACAGGAATGATGATATTATAATTTACCTACGCAACAACCTAAAATTTGAAAAAATCGAATTTACGATATCTGAGGCATCTGTTCTTAGTCTAAACGTTACTTTACCCAACAACCAAATATATAAAATTTGGGTGTATACCGATCTCCAAATAATGATGTAAATCCTTTTTTAGAAGATAATGGGATAAAACTACCGACTCTAACCAATAATAACAATTTAATTTTGATTGGTGATATCAATATCGACATTGGTTCAAACACTCAAACTTCGCTGGATTATTTGTCAATACTATACGAATGTGGTCTTTCATCATGTATAACTTCTCCCACCAGAGTGACTGATACAACGAGTACAATTATCGACCATTTGTTCTTGAAAAAAAATTATAATTTAGAAATTCAAACGTTAGTATATGACACCAGTATTACAGACAACTTTCCAATATTAGTGAATATCCCCTTAATGGGTTGCCCAAATCAAGAAAAGCCTAAAAACCGAAATTCGGTTATTTTGAATTATGATTTGTTAACTAACTATATCAAATATGAGACATGGTCTATGACTTTGGGCGAAACGGACTGGAACAATGCCACTGATTATTTCTTAGGCTCGCTCAAAAAATGTATAACTTTATCTTCAAGACATTGTAAAGTAAAAATTTCCCATAAAAACTTTAAAATAAAACCATGTTTCACCTCAGGATTAGTCACTGCTATAAGAAAATGTGATAAAATGGCTAAAAAGCTAATATCCGAACCTTTCAATGTTGAATAAAAAATAGTTATAAATTATATAGAAATAAGAAAACAAATTTGATTAAAATAGTAAAATATAATTACTTTAAAAATAAAATTAAACAGAATGTTTCTAACCCTAAACACATTTGGAAGATAATAAATGAAGCGCCGGGAGTAGTGGCTCCCTCCTGTAATCCCAGGCGTCTGGGAGGCAGAGTTTGTGGAAGGCCGTGTGAGGACGACCACCAATCCCCCAATGGGTGGTCGGCATACTTCCGCCACGGGTGTCCCCACCCCTGTCCCCACGTATCCCCCCGTTGGCGTGGCCGTTACACATATCTAACCCTGATTTATCAGGTATTGTGTGTGTGCTGGTGTCTAAGGCCTCGGGTCGACACCGATGTGTGTGTATCTGAATAAAAAATAATAAATGAAGCTACTACCAATAACAAAAATAGTGACTCAATAGAAAAAATCAATCATAACAATAATGAAGTCTTAGTTAAAGATAATCCTAGAATGGTAGCCGTTTAATTTCTTTTGCAGACGATACCATGATTTTGTGTCACGGAGAAACTTGGAACGAGGTTTTTCAGTTAGCTCAAACGTCTCTTAACAAAATTTAGGAAGCCTTAAATGAACGACTACTTACGTTAAATATTAATAAAACTAAGTATATATGCTTTGCAAACAGACTCTTCGAAAATTTCGATAAACATTCGATTAAAATTGTTAATAATTCTATTAATACTACATGTGATGTTAATTATTTAGAAATTGAAAGAGTCACAACAATTAAGTACTTAGGTCTAATAATCGACAGCTTCTTGAAATGGAAACCACACATTGACTATGTAATTAAAAAACTCCGTTTATGTTTGTATAAATTTTACCAAATTCGAAATTTCTTATCTCTAGAATATCTTAAAACCGTATATTATACCCTAGTCCAGTCAATTTTGACTTATGGCATCATTGGCTAGAGCGGTACAAATAAATCTATTATTGAGCCTCTAGAAATAACCCAAAGAAATGTTATAAGAATATGCTTAAAGAAAAATAGACTTGAAACTTGTATAAATTTGTATAATAATTTTTCAGTATTAACAGTCATACAGTTATATGCTAAAAGTATTTTAATTTATACTTATAAAATTAGAGACTCGTTAACACCTTGTAATGTTTACAACACCCGTTTTATTACCGATAAGAACCTAAGTATAAATAGAATGTCTATATCTTTTGGACAAAGACATGCCCAATTTTTGGGTACTAAACTTTATAATTTATTGCATATTAATATTAAAAATAGCCCTAATGTTTTCACTTTCAAAAAAAAATTGTAAATAGCTTGTAGATTTGGGAAACAAAGAACTACACAATCTCTTACACTTTAATTAAACTTAAATTGTGGTATTTTATTTTTTGTTATTACCATTATGTTTTTGTTGTATGGCCACTGTAACGAAGGCGAATTTGATCTGATTAAAATAATTGTTTGACCCCTCCCACGCACGAGTGGATTGAGGGGGATGTACTACTTATTTTTTTTCTTCATTGTATCACCTTATGGCATCAATAAATTAATTATTAACAATTATAGACCCATATCAGTTCTCTCGGTTTTTTCCAAGATATTCGATAAAAGTTTCCTGTTAAGAATGAATTCGTTCTGTAAGAAATTTCAGCTTACATCAATAGACCAATTTGGGTTTCGGTCAGGTGTGGGTACGGAGCAAGCTATAACCACTGTACATAAAAAAATTATTAATGCTCTTGACCTTTCGCAATATTGCCTTGGGGTTTTTATTGACTTCGAAAAGGCATTTGATAGTGTCCCTCAAAAAAGGCTCTTACAAAAACTAGAGCGATTAGGTATAAGAGGTTTAGCGCTAAACTGGATTAGAAGTTACTTGAAAAAAAGGAAATGTGTAACAAAATTAAATAAAACACTATCAGAACCTAATGAAATAACTATCGGAGTACCCCAAGACTCAGTTTTGTCACCATTACTCTTTAATTTATTCATCAATGACATAACAAATATATTGCCAGGACTTTTAAAATTATACGCAGACGATACCGTTTTATTAATTAGTAACGCTAAACTAGATTATTTAAACATTTTAAAGAACTGGTTAGAAAATAACGGTATTAAGCTAAACCGAACGAAAACGGAATTTATAATTTTTTGTAATAAAGGCAGATATATCGATGATTCAATGTGTAACTTATATATAAAAGGAGAAAAAATTAAAAGAGTACTCCAATATAAATATCTAGGAGTATGGTTCGACAATCAATTAAACTGGAATGCACACATAAATTATATATGTAATAAATTATCGAACTCATCTTATCTAATACGAAAATGCAAAGAAATCTTCCCTAGAAATGTATTATTTGACCTTTACTTCTGTTTTTTCTATCCTTTTATTACAAATGCAATAGCAGTTTGGGGTAATACAACCAATAATAATATTAAAAGAATAACAATACTGCAAAAACGCACGCTTAGATCGATTTATTATAATGGCTGGTTATCCGCTACAAAACCACTCTTTCAAAAAAGTAACTTGTTAAATATATACCAATTATACAATTATGCAAATTTAAATTTTATACACAAAAATATTACGACTGACCAAGAAAATTTATTTGCACTTAACAATACAACCACAACCACGAGAAATAATGATTTATTGAAATTACCAATATGTAAAACTTCAAAATCAATTAATTCAATATTTTATCGCGGTGTAAAAATGTATAATGAAATGTATGAAACGATAAAAGATGTAAAAGATTACTCCTCTGTTAAACGAATTTTTAAAAAACAAGCTTTTGAAGACATTTTCAAATAATGTTAAAAAGTGCTTTAAATCTCAAACGATAATTTGTGTTATTAGCTCCAATCTAAAAATAATGCTTACTTTTTAATGTTGTTCCGTTATGTAACTACATTTTTTTTTAACTTTACATTTAACTGTTAATTTTACGAGTTTTGTTTCCTCATTTGATAGTTATTTATCATATTTACTCAAAAAAGCGAGGGCTATAAGTCACATGCTGACTTGGCCCTCTTACTGCAAAAATATGTACAAAATTTAAAATAAAATGATTTGATTTGATTTGAATCATAAATAAATAAATAAATAAATAAAATAGTCCGTGAGCCAGACGCCGAAAATTAACTTTTTGGTACCAACTCGAGGGACCAGAAAATTATATAATTACTAGTTAGGGGGTCACGTGTGCATGCCGAAAACACTTGATAGACATTTGGATCGCCCAGCTATCCAAGATGGCGGCCAATCCAAGATAGCGGCGCGCGCCTTTCTATTAACGGCCATAACCTTTGATCTACTCATCCGATTGCGACGAACACAACGTTATAAAATAGGTATTTGTATTTTTAATATATTAGGTTCTATGAGTTAATTTCGTAAAACTAACGGTTCACCTTAAAATATAAAATATCTCCTTTAAGTAATTAAACGTATCGTAGCTTATGCAACTTCATTACGCTAAAAATAATGTTTATTTTTTGGTGTCAAATACATGTAAGACAAGACTCCTAGCTTTCATTTGATGTAAATTGTGACCGCCTACTATGTATACTTACCTACTTATGCGCAATATTAAGATAGAGGGAGATTTCGATTTTTGACTCAATTCGTGATATGTCTATACGAAAAATAACAATAACCCACTTTTCCAGAGGTCACAATTTTTTCGACCCATCTCTATAAATAAAAAATAATGTGTTTAGAAAAATACAAATGATACGATGGCGTTACTAAGGGGTCACGTCCCTATCCCCCCGCCCAATCGTAACAATATTGTGTATTTTTAAATTTATTTGTTATTCGATTGTGTGCTCATACGATCTAAGATCCTACCTACCACACTGATGTTTTTAGTAAAGATTAATACTCAATTGAAGTTAATGTTAAAAAAGTTACTTTATTACTTCACATTTTATTCGCTATCGCTTTCGTCAGTGTCTTCAAATGGAGTATAAATGTTTTCCTCTACATCAATATTTGTACATTCTTGGAGTTTGCACGCAGCTGTGCATTTCATTTTATTTAAAATACAAGTGCAGTTTAATGGACAACAAACTCTGGTGCAGCTGCAAGCCATTAGGCTTAGTACAACATCAGGGGCAGGAAGTCCGGTCATCCAAAGGATATCGAGTTGTCCCTTATCGTTCAATTTCCATCCGTGTTTTTCTGTCGGATCTGGTATATCTGGAGAGCTAGCTAAACTTCTCTTCCAAATAGCAGTTTGATAATTTGCTCGTAAGGTATGCTGTCTTAGGGTGTCTTTGCAAGGTGGTAACTGTCCAGACTCAATGTTTCCTTTCTTCGCGCGGAACATTTGATAGCGTCAAGCGTTCACATCAACGAATTTTGTTTTCGCGAAATAAATTTGGCATGTTAACGCTTGAAATGATGAAAATGTTCTATCAGAGAGTTCCCATTCCGAACCGAGATCAGAGATGGCTTCCCGGATACTAGTGTTTTGCAAAATGCACTTAAACGCTTTGAGCTTACCTTGTCCCGCGAGGGCGCTTACAGAGTCGCAGCCTATCCAATAAGCGCATTACATATACCTGACCCCAAAGCTGCAGCTAGTTTTGATACGTCAACGATTCTTATTTTGTGCCTCGTCTTACGGAAATGTTACTTGAAATTTTAGAACTGAAAACTATGCACAAAATAAGAACGTCGTGTCGTCAGCGGCCATTATTATTGTCGGGTATTCTTTTTCCGCGTGTTTTGCGTGTAAAATTAACCTTGTATCGGCCTCTTCTTGGCTTGACTCTAGTTCTTGAAGGTCTTCGCAGCTGTCTTTCTTCAGTTTCGTGCATTTACCATCGCACGACACGATTATAGTCTTCGTTAAAAGTCTATCTCCCATTTCTTGAGTTTTCCATTTTTTTTCCAGGAAAGTTATAAGATTAGACTTGCTTTCGGCGCATGTTAAGTCGTCTCCAATTTCAAATTTTGAGGCCTGGTCTTATATCATGAAAAACCACTCCTTCGTTAGAGATTCTATTTACGCGCTCAGCAGATTTTATTGATACTTTCTTGTAAACATCAAACACTACATCGATTCGATCACTGTCTCGACCAACACTTAGCATCTGCTGAAATATTTGGAGTGAAAGTTCCTCAAAAGTATCGTTTTCTCCGTGTAGTCTAACTAGTCTTTGGATAATTGCCATTGCATCGATTAAAGTAGCTCTGGACCCGCTAATACTTCTAGTCGGAGCCACTTTATTTTCGAGAAACTTCGCGAAAGATGCTTTGTTAGTTTTCTTTGGTGATCCATCCGCGTTCGCGAGCGTCCAAGGTAGAGGACCAAGTGGGTGAGAAAATACCTCTTGCATATCTTTGTTTGCGGTTTTCTGCTACTAAAACCATATTGGCGAAGAGCCTTTGATCCGCTTTTAAAATAATTTCCTTGTTTTTAACTTTCATTGATCGAGGTTTCGTAGATGAAAATGTTTTCAGTTGAAGTTTTTTAATGGGTTCATGAAAACCCTTACCATGCTCGATTCGATTTTCTTGAAAGCTTTTATAGGCAGCTTCTCCTTTGTGATAAGCATTCAAAAGATCTTGGCTAACAGCGGGGGGTGCGAGGGCTCCAGTGGTATATTGACGATATCGGAAGGATCATCGCCAAATGGATTAGTCCAATTGCTATCTAATAGTTCGTACATCGAACGAACGTCATCTTCATCTCTTTTAATTCTAGAGTTTTTCAGAATAATATAATTAAGTAGTTACAACAGCGAGTTAGACGTACTAAAACAATGCACAATTGAATTTAACCCTATTTACAGAACAAGTTTATCAGTTAAATATAATACGAAGCAAATTTTAATGAAAGAAATATCTACAGAGGGTATTTGTATTTTTCTCGCTTACGAAATACTTGCCGCATCTTTAACGCTCATTTTATTTCAGCACTCACCCTTGGTGAAGATACCGTAGAATAGCTATATTCGATATCTGGTAGTGGACGACTCGTAGACTTCCTGTTGACGTTGTGACACACACCGCTTGAAAAAGACCAATACCGTCCAATTTCCAATATCATATAATGACTCGCACACCCAGGAAATCAATGACTGCATTAGGAATCGTAGATGTCCAAATATCCACACCAATAAAAAAATGTATTAACAAGAAGCGAAAACCTCACCATCACAAAGCACAGAAAGCCACTTAACTAAACCACAGCTCGTATATCAATAAATGACCGTAGACGGAATAGTTAGTGCGACACCTTACCATTAACAAACAGGAATTTTCGACGTTATTATCATGAAACCGGATAAGCTAAACAAAAAGATAAAAATATAAAATCAAAGAGACCAAAAACAACATTATCTCGATCAGTAAAAATAACATACGACCCTTCCTTTGCCTATACATATATTAAAAAAAGAGTATCCGAAAAACTTAACCTACTGACAATTTAAGAGTTTAACAACGTCATTGAATAATATATTACAGATTTATAACACAACGTAAAAGCAGTGGCGGACTATGCTCCTTTGAGGTCCTAGGCGCAAAAGTGTAAGGAGGCCCTTTATGTTAACCTTTTTTTTACAATAAAGGAAAACCGTTTGCAGGGATAACAATTAATGCATTTGCTTGTATAGGATAATATCATCCATTCGCGATATTCCTTAGTTCCATTTGCTTTGTAACAGTAAAAAATTGATTCGGAAATACTTCTATGTTAGACTCGATTTATGTCGAAACATTGAATTTTAAGATTTTTGTATGTCGCCTTTATTGCGTGGTTTATTTACTAAAAAAATGGTCTACCATCTTTTGTGATACTAGGTTAGGCCATAATGCTATGTCTTTATCAAAATGTGCTTTTTCTACACATTTATTAAAATCCTCGCACGCTTCATTTCCATCATTATTATGAGTTTTCATTTCAATGGAAATATTTTCCTCTATATACCCTTGCCCTAACGCCTCTGCTGTTTGCATTTTATCAAAATGTGCTATTTCTACACATTTATTAGAATCCTCGCACGCTTCATTTCCATCATTATTATGAGTTTTCATTTCAATGGAAATATTTTCCTCTATATACCCTTGCCCTAACGCTGTTTGCATTTTATCAAAATGTGCTATTTCTAAACATTTATTAGAATCCTCGCACGCTTCATTTCCATCATTATTATGAGTTTTCATTTCAATTTAAATATTTTCCTCTATATACCCTTGCCCTAACGCCTCTGCAGCTCTGCTGTGTACATTTTCTCAGGAAGGTCTTCAGATTGGTTTTCAAACTGGGGTTCAGGTTCAGATCTAGTTACATGTCCTGATGGTTTTTTCAGAAAACCAGTGAGGAAGGGTTTTGGCTTTTGAGCACATTTTTCGTTTTCAATTCTTCGTTTTCTCTTTTTCGCTCCCGATTCAAATCTTCTTTTCATTTTAATCCCTATTTTAAATGACCATTTCATAATCGTGCAATACTCTTAGAACGTGTTAATAATAATAATAATAATAATTGTTTATTAGTCGATGAATTCTGTTACAATAGTGGGGTTGGGCTAAGTCTTACTAGACTTTTAAGCCCACACTTTACTGGTATAAAAAATAAATAGATTTGTTACATATAAAAACAGTTAATGGTAAAGATAAAGCTAGGGTTATGAAAAGTTTGTTACATATTCTTTCGCAATTTTTTTTAAAGCTGTACATGTTTTTACATCATCTAACTGTAGAGAATTAAAAAAATTTATACCTTTGTGAAAAACAGAGTTTAGTCTACGGGTAGTTTTCGATTTTGTCACTAGTAGTACATTTTTTTGACGAAATTCATAGATTGTGCTGTTATTTTGTTTAAATTCATTGTGAATTTCGTTATTGACTGATTTATATATAAAAATTATAGAGTTGTAATTTATTATCTGGGTTATAGTTAGGATTCCAAGGGACTGGAATATTGGGCCCGTATGTTCATAGTAACTTTTTAGGTCTATGACTCTGACGATTCTTTTTTGTAAGATTAATAGCCGATTTAAATTTCCTTGAGAGGTGTTACCCCAAATAAAAGTGCAAAAATTAAGATATGGATAGATCAGGGTATAGTACAAATTTCTCATAGTTTGTTTATTAAAGATTAATCGATTTCTAGAGATAGCGTAGATACTACTGGAAATTTTTTTAGCTATATAATCTACGTGTGTTGTCCACGTTAATCGGTCGTCAAACCAAAGGCCCAGGTATTTGTAATGGTCAACTCTCTCTAAGATGTGGTTCTCAAGTACGATTTTGATATTTGGGGGCACATATATTTCCTTATTCGACATAAACATATATACAGATTTTGATTTATTTAATACAAGGTCATTATCTTTAAGCCAATTGTTAATATCTTCCAACTTTCTATTTGTTTTTCTGACTGTTAGTATGATGTTGTCTTCGCTATCCAGTAGGAGTGAGTCATCCGCATATAGGGTTAATGAATCATCATTGAACAGCATTAGGAGATCATTTATATATAGGTTAAAGAGTATTGGCGAGAGTATTGACCCTTGGGGAATTCCAAAATGAGAGGCTTTACTATTTGATAACATTCCATTAATCTTTGTTTGTAGCAATCTATTGTCCAAGTACGATTTAATCCAATCTGATGCTCGACCTCTTATTCCCATTATGTTTAACTTTTTTAAGAGTCTATCGTGGCTTACATAGTCGAAAGCTTTTTTTAGGTCGAGAAAGACGGCTAAGACCACTTTAGAAGAGTCTAGTGACGTCAGGATCTTATTGTAGACGTGAGCTATAGCGTAGTCTACCCCACACTCTTCTCTAAAACCGTACTGCCTTTCGGCTATGAGATTGAATTTAGAGGCATATTTTATTAGTCGGATGTAAAAACATTTGTCATATACTTTTGCTAACACTGAAAGTAGAGCGATCGGTCTGTAGTTTTCCGGGTTATCGATATCACCTTTTTTGTGCACTGGAATTATTACAGTATTTTTTAAAATGTTAGGATAAGTGCCGGAGTTAAATGACAAGTTAATAAGATATACTAGTGGGGTAACAATATATTGAGCCACGCATTTTAGAATATTCGGCGTTATTTCGTCTTTTCCTGGGGCTGAGTCATTTTTTAGGCTCGAAATTATACTGGATATTTCAGTTTCGTCAGTTTCAAATAGCATCATTGAGTTAGCACAGTTTTTTACTAAATCATAAGAGGCATCATTCGCCATATGAATATTAGTAGTTTTTGAATTAACAAAAAATTCATTGAAGGTATCAGGGGAGGTGGATATGGTATTCGGATATTTTTTTTTCTTACTTTTTCCCAAAATGTTAGAAAAACCTCCCCCAAACAGCGTTTTACCCCCATATTCCGAAAATGGTTATACTACCTTTAAGCAAGTTTATTAAAAATTCCTTTTCAAAAGTGTTGATATTGCAATATATTATTAAGAGCCCGAATTTAATACGAATACCGATAATGTTTGCTGAAATTCCAGCTTGGATTACTCGCGAAAAAATTGACATTAAAATATTACTTATAAAAAGGGAAAACAAAAGGTGTGATTGTCTAAACTAGAACTAAGCATCAGCTGTCCAGCTTTACCTCAGTAGAGGATTTAGAGTGATGGATCTTTTCGAAAATATGTATCATAAGCCTAGCAAAAACCTATTGTAAAAACCTTTCAAACCAAACGGGTGGCGGGATAACAAAATGTGACCGAAATCGACACATTCACAGGTTTTCCCCTAGGCTTTTTAGCACTTTTATGAGAATGGTCAATTCCCTAACCCCACTGGGCCATGACCAACCATGATTATTACTTATAAGTGATAATAGTTTTTAACGTCAGGTCCGAGACCCATTGGGCGGCAACAGTGCAAACTTGTCCAACTTAAACTCTCAAAGGGAAAACCAATTGTAGTCGAATACACAGAGTGGTAAAGATATGTGAATTTGTGAAATTTAGCACTTTTACTTTTCAGTTTCTTCTAAATATTTTGTTTTCAGTCGTAAAGAACGACCTGTCGAGCACCGATAGGATACACTTTATTATAGCTCCTAACGACATGTATAACGAAGCTTCATCATCGTTCGGATAAGAGTACACCAAAAGAGACAAGCACCTTGTTTAATGATTAAGTAGGCCTCTAGCCGCCTCTTTTATTGTTTCAATTATCTTATGTTGGTTAGATTGAGTTACGATAGGTTTCAATATTATCTGTGGCCTACACATATTTTAAAATTTTACTTGGTTAGAAAAAGGCAATACAAAGAGTTAGATTGTCCAAACAAGAATGAAGCGTCGTCATTTGTGCTACTTTAGGGTGATTGATCTATTAAAATAAGCTTTGTTAATACGGGAATATATATTTCATTTCCCTCTTTTGATAAAATATAAATACGAATAATAAGAAATCACGTCGTACTCACGATGAACTAATAAATTATGGATAATAGAAATCCGGTTTGGAATTAAACTGGTACTTGTACTTATTTAAAACACGTAGATAGAAAAACAAATATTAATTTGTGCAAAAATGGGAAAACTAAATCTCAAGAAATTATGTTTTAAGTTTACTATATGTTTAGAGGCCTATTAAATTCTAGAAATAGATTTTTGAGGCCCCTAGACGATGAGGCCCTAGGCGCGCGCCTAGTGCGCCTATTGGATAATCCGCCACTGCGTAAAAGGAATCAATACCACAGCGGCAACGAATCAAAGTCCTAAAACCGCGCTCCCGGTTCAATTCCCGACGAAATAAAAACAAGTTCACAAAAATTACATATATCCACAGTTTAATAACAAAACCCGCCTTATCATAACGGTTCCTTTACTTTAATATGTTCCCTAAGGAAGTCAATGGCTCGGCGGTGAACTATCCACATGGTAACAATGCGACCCTAGTTCAATTCCTGATCACGATCAAATTTTACATTAAAATACTTAAATATTTAATTAAATATAAGATTAATATAATTTATAAATATTTCATTAACTATAAGATTAATATAATTTATAAAATTAATATAATTTATAATTATTTAATTAAATATAAGATTAATATAATTTATAATTATTTAATTAAATATAAGATTAATATAATTTATAAATATTTAATTAAATATAAGATTAATATAATTTATAAATATTTAATTAAATATAAGATTAATATAATTTATAAATATTTAATTAAATATAAGATTAATATAATTTATAAATATTTAATTAAATATAAGATTAATATAATTTATAAATATTTAAAATGATGTAGAATAAATTATAGTACCTAACGTTATAACTTCGTAAAGGACATTCGTCAAAGCTGTTTTCGAAAAACATCGTAATTTAACAAGCGTCGGTGGCTCAGTGGTTAGAATAAATCTCTTGCACGATTCCCGGCCGGCGCCAATAAATCGCAAATTGATACTAAGACGAATACCGTGAACAATTGGTGGAAACCCTGCCATTGGACGTTGAGAGGTTGCATAACACTGAGCACTCGGTCTGTCCCAAAAGTCAATAAGAAGAAGTTAAAGACAAAATGCCCGTACAATCACAACAGACTGAACTAACACAAACACAACAGACTCAACACCCACAACCGTCATAACACAACAAACTCAACATTCACACCCTACACATAAACATTACAATAACGAAATATCCAGTCAAACTGAGTTAACACTGTGAGCGTTAACGAAAAAAACCATCCAACCAAACCCAACCGTCGCCCGGTGGTTTTGCCAACCCTTCAACAGTCCTAGCAATTGCGAACGCAGAGATTTCGAAAAACTGCGTACGCAATGATTATCCTTTGCACGGAAAATGCGAACGCGTTCGCAGGACACACAGACAGACACGGCGATTGTATAACCCCTCCTAGGGGACTTTGCCCCCTCGGAGAGGTAAAAATATAGCGATTTGTTATGGAGTAAGGGGAGGGATTAAAATATATTATAGTGAATAGAAATTTTGGGGTTCGGAAGTTATAAAAAAAGCGATTTGTTATGGAGTAAGGGGGGATTAAAATATATTATAGTGAATAGAAATTCTGGGGTTTTGAAGTTATAAGAAATATAGCGATTTGTTATGGAGTAAGGGGGGGGGGATTAAAATATATTATAGTGAATTAAAAATCTGGGCTTCGGAAACGATAAAGAAATTATAGAGTTTGAAAAAAATAGCGATAAATTATGTAGTTTCCAGAGGGAAAAAGGCAATCGATTTGGAAAGTGGGGGGAAAAGGAATTATCGCGATTGGGGAGGGGTGACTAGCGTTCTGAGTAGTGGGGGAGAAGAGATAATCTACTTTTTGGAAATTCTAGTGATTAGAAGCGACAAGGAATTAAAGCGACTGGGGTGTGGGGAGACAAACGAAAAAGTAGAGACAATCTTGCGATTACCGTCTGGGTTTCGAGAAATCAGACTTATTATCCTTCTCTCTGTCAACGAGCATCTGAACGAGAGGTAGGCGCTAACATCTTTGAGTAACAAGTTTTTCGGAGATAAGCAATTTTTATGCTTCACAGAGACATTTCTGTAGTGTTCTCTTACCTGTCGCAAGTTTTTTATTATCGGATCCAACATCTTGTTGCTGGTCTGCGAAATCCGAAATGTTAAGGAACATTTTTTATTGTGTTTTTAAAGGGAATGTAACTTGCAACGCGTTCTTTATGGAAGACCCTTATAGTTTGTAAGGAAAAGTCAAACTCCATGGGAGAGAGCTGACAAAAGTGATAACTGTGAGGCATCTGAAATCTTCTCGCAATACGTCTACAGATTGCGTAAATATTATGCATCTTTTTTAATAAAAAGACAAATAAATATTTGAAATTAAATGTTGAAATAATTAATAAATAAAAAAGCCGGCCACTGTTATTCCAATATTCGGAACTCTCGGTGCAAAGTTTTCACTTTGGTGAATAAGGGATCTTGAGTGTTAAGCACTTTCACTTCCCAGCATGAGGGGAAGGGTTCAAACCCAGCTTGGGGAATTGGGTATTGTAGGGAGCTTTTGACATTAAAGGCTCATCACCACATTACTACGCAGTATCAGCCGGGTACGTGGTATAATGTCATTAGTGCCTTTAAAAATGTTTTGTGATTTCTACCCAGTTTAATCAAGAAGCCCTACGAACATAAATTTTTTAAGACAGAGATGTCTCCTTCTCTTTTTAACCGACACTGAGGGACCTCCAACGTTATACCATGTGATTTTTCTCAAACTTTATAGGACCGGTACCGATGATAAGGAGCACTTCGTTTCCCTTACTCCGTTTTCTACGCAGTTACCGTTTTTATCATAAGAATTATTTGTCGACATGGCGTTGGAATTCCCGCCTGCTCTACCTTTTGTTCTGAGCACAGATCCACGGAATCTCAATGATACATGGAAGAAATGTGGAAATGAGTTTGAAGATTATCTATTTACCTTGGGTGTTAACCAAAGAAAGCATTGTTTAGGCGACCAAGTGCAGACATTTCTTCGCAATATATGGCAACGAAGATGTAACAGATTTTTAAGGAGCAACCGATCTTTTAAATAGACAATTAGCACCAAAAACTATGAAGACTACGAAGTATCAAGTTTAGAAGTTCCATACAACTTTCAAGTGTGTAGATGCATTTAATATTAATCTACGACCCTTTTCTTCATTTTGTGAAATTGATGACACTGAGATTTGTAGACATAGAGACCTGTATATCTTAAACGACTAGGCGTAAGGCTTTGAAAGACCCATTTCTTAATAACGACGAACTTTTTTCATTTAGACGACTTTAAGCGGTGCTGGAAACAAGCGCCATCAATCGAAAATAACACCAAACGAAAAAACAAAATACAACACGAAGCAAATGTGGTTGTCAAGTTTAGCAAGCCACAACCACGAGAGTATAACAGATATGAATCCAATAACAAGTCTAAACATGAGTCTCAAGTAACAAGACCTGTGTCTTATGTGGATGATCATACCTTCACGTAAATAGATCGTGTCCAGAAATAGGCAAGAAGTATTTTTATTGGGATTAAGTCAAACACTTGGCCAAAATGTGTCGGCCTCCTAGATGAAATTCTGGAAAGAAACAAGAACTTGGTGCCATATCAATTCCTAAGACCAAATCGAGAGGAAAAGTTTTGCAACTACCATATTGGTCGCAAGATTTCGATGAGCACCAATTTTAATTTACACTACGTGACCCATCTTAAAAAGAAAGTTCCCTACGGATCCTTATAGTCCAATTTGCAGCAACATCGTTTAAAGCTATCATGAACACCGGTGTTAGTTGAAATCTTCAAACTACCGTTAGCTTCACCATCCACCACGCCTAGAACATTCATCCATCGAAATATATCCTTATGGGTCAAATTGAAATTAAAGTCAAATCTCGTCTACGATGTTCTACTAGAATCGATTTGACGATAGAGGATAATCATTTCCATTTTTTCTTGGATATCACACTCTTAACAAATATGATCGAATATCTTTCTTTGTCATAGCCCAACAAGTGAACACTCCTTAAAACAATGTTTCGTTAGCACCTTAAATTGTTTGAAGGCATTGATAAAAGAAGTGAAAATCAAATCAACATTGACCTCACAGTATCACCACATACTCTTTCACTTATAAGCAAAGTAAGATGAAAATTTGCATGAAATTATAGAACCAGTTACCGGACCAACGCCGTGGGTATAACCAGTGGTATTATACAGTTAAGGGTACAAAGTTCGACAATGTGTCGATATGCGATATCCGAATACAGTAATCCTTCGCGAATGTCAAAGCCTAACTTAACGAGGCAAAAGTCATCTGCAAATTGGATCAAAATAGAGGATATTACCAATTAGAACTTGACGACTCTTCACGATATAATAAACGCGCGAACTTTGGTGTTATTTCCATTGCAGCAATATTCCATCATAACATCCGCTGCCTTAAGCTAACAAAGCGTCAGATTACCTGTAATTATTTAGTACTACAGATGAAAATCCTAACAACGCCCTGAAGAAGGTGCTCACATTCCTCGAGACAAATAATAGCATTCTATATTCGAATTAAAGCAAGTTTAAACCAAGGAACCTTGAGTTCTTTGGTCTCGTCTTTAACTCTGCCCTATTGACCTTAAACCCATCATAGATTAAAGCCACGAGAACCATCGCAAAACCTACCACGCCAGATAAAATCTAAAGCACTCCGGTTTAGCTACAAATTTATCTTTCTGACAGAAGCAATGATGTCGTAACAATCTAAAAAGAGCCTTTCATGTGTCGATGCCAATTCAACGGGATTTGTTGCTATTCTGGCAAAAACTAATGATAAAGCCATAAACTGAATAATTTATTTCGCTAGTAAAGCGGTCACTGACGTCGAAACACGCTGATCCCAAACAGAGCGAGAAGCGTTGACTGCTGTGTACGCTTGTGAACATTTCCATGGTGTAAAAGACCTCCGAGCGCTGAAACGTTGGCTCGAAATAACAGTTGGAATCCGCGTCTCACTTCATATGAATGACATTGCAATACAATTCTGTTAAACGAAATCCAGCAGACTACCTCTCGCGACATCCTCTAAACAATACGAATTAAATTGAATGTCTTTAACCACCAACGGAACACAAAGTTCTTTATGATCGTTCAGCATGTCAATTTAGAATGGTGTCTGCGTGGAAAGGGGGCTAGATCAATAGTTTGCTGTTGTTAATCATTAAATAAAATGTTAAGTTACGCAGACTTCCTCAATCTTTTCGTTATCCTCATCATCTTCTTCAAGTGCTTCCTACGACAGTCTTCTACTAAAAAAAATTTAAAAAAAACTTACCTTCGCCGACTTCGAGAACTCTTCGTCAATCTTCTGGTTATCCTCATCATCTAATAACTAGTGATAAATTACCATTGTACTTTTATCGTTACTGCTTCGAGTGTATAACTATCGTCATCATTTATATTCTTCTTTTCTTCATATTTTTAATTTCTTTAATCGCCTTCTTATAATCCATCTATTATATAATCCTATAACTAATCAATATAATAAAAATACTTAAAGTGGATAGCTCTCACTTAAATCTGCATTAATTCCTACCATTCAAGCTTTTTAGTCAACACTATCTTCGTTCAATTACACTTCCGTCACTCCTTCTTCAATTCATATTTTGTCTCTATGTATTATTTAAGTTTTCAAATTCTGTAATTGTAAAATTTATAATTTGTTAATAAACTTCATCAGTGAATGTGGTGCTCCTTATGGGGTCAGGCTGTGTTGGGTTCGGCTGGGAGGTTCTTCTCCACTGTCTTTGCTGGGCCGTCCTCTTGGCTGTGGTTTCAGCATTTTTCCTACAATTATAAATGTTTTATATTATTTTTAAACTCCTTGCAAAATTTACTTTCTCTGTGTATTTATTAACGGTGCCGGTAGTTACTAAAGGGGCCCTTAATAGGTCCCGGGGTGCAATAACTGGTGGCTTAACCGGGGAATCGGGATCTGGCTTTTGTAACCCATAAGGGCGGTGGCGCACTGCGAGATGTAAGACGTGGTCTAATGGTTCTATCTCCAACCTCTGACTTCGGTCAGGTAGTGGCTGGAATCTTGAGTTTTGGCTCAGGCTAACGGAGAGTGTCCGTGCATTCTGGCCACCTCGGAGGAATGGGTAGCCTTCTGAAGTGTAGTGTCCCGGTTTTTTTGCCTTTTTAAGTCACAACGAGGAAAGAACTTAAAAAGGAAAACTAATTAAAAGTTTGACTTTAAATAAGAAGGTAAAAAATACCAGTATGTAGTCATGAAATTGTGTTAATATTTTAAATTAGAACCTGAAATATTTGTTCAGTGCCAATAACAATTTACCTTTTTTAAGTGACTTGTGACATTTTTTAAGATGTTGCAAATAAATTTAATATTTTAAGTTTTCAAAACTTTATTTTAACAATTTAAGTTATTACAAATTAATACTAAAAATAATATTTACAACTCACTGAGGGAGTTAAGCGTCAAGCGAAATGCAAGCGAGTTGTTGAAACGTCCATTTTGTTTCTTTACATTGTACCCCACGAATATCGAAAATTTTCCTTTTCTGTCGTCTGCTAACCTTTTTTGTTTTATGAAAATTATGGACACTTTTGGTACGAGAAAATAACACAGACTCCGCCATACACTTTCTCGTTCCGGTAATATAAAGTTCATGCTTAATCACTCATAAGTATGTCATGAAAGTATTTTCTTAAATATTGTCTTGTTCGCTGGATAGGACGTAAATTATGCCACTTCCAACTAGGAAGTTTTTGGGTATAATTGTGCTGTTTTGTGAAAGGTTTATTAAAATTTTTCTATGGAAAGGTTACACAGAGGAACACTTTTTTAGTTATTATGTTACAAATGCAAGAATGTCTGAATTTATATTAAGAGGGAATGAATGGTTATTTTTGTCATTTCGATTTTGCATGTGGTCTATTCAACGTTTTTTTTTTCAAGAGGAAAATTTAGTACTGTACTTAAATCCTAGCGCTGACTTGACTGAAAATATATACAGCGTGTTTTGATTTGCTCTGACTGTAAATTTTCAGGGTATTATTCCTCGTGTGTTATAACTTTCAATCCTAAATTTCAGAAAAATCGGAAGTAATTTCGGGTTTCAGTAAAAAATATTAATTCAACGGTAGGTGCTAGAAAAAACGTTTCAATGAGAAAGTTGTAAAGTGCTATGTATCTGTTGCTTATTTGTTTATACTTAAGGTAATTGTCAGTTACGCGAGATTTTTACCTAGGAGGGGTTATACAATCACCGTGTCCGTCTGTCTGTCCTGCGAACGCGTTCGCATTTTCCGTGCAAAGCTTAATCATTGCGTAGTTTCTCGAAGGGTTGGCAAAACCACCGCCTGACGGTGAGCGTTAACGGATTAATTTCCGTTTGGGTTTGGATGATGTTTTTTTCGTTAACGCTCACCGTCGCGACAGTTTTAATTCAGTTTCATTGGATATTTCGTTATTGTAATGTTTATGTGTAGGGTGCGAATGATGAGCTTGTGTTATGACGATTGTGGGTGTTGTGTTTATGTTATTATGGTTGTGGATGTTGAGTTCGTATTATGACGGTTGTGGGTGTTGAGATGGTTGTGGATGTTGAGTCTGTTGTGTTTGTACGGGCGTTTTCTCTCCAACTTCTTCTTAATGACTTTTGGGACGGACCGAGTGCTGAGTGACATGCAACCTCTCAACGTCCAATGGCAGGATTTCCACGAATTGTACACGGTATTCGTCTTAGTATCAATTTGCGATTTATTGGTGCCGGCCGGGAATGCCGGGAATCGAACCCGGGTCTGCCTCGTGCGAGAGATTTACTCTAACCACTCAGCCACCAACGCTTGTTAAGTTACGGTGTTTTTCTAAAAACAGCTTTGGCGAATGTCCTTTACAAAGTTATAACGTTAGGTACTATAATTTATTCTACATCATTTATAAATTATATTAATCTTATATTTAATGAAATATTTATAAATTATATTAATCTTATATTTAATGAAATATTTATAAATTATATTAATCTTATATTTAATGAAATATTTATAAATTATATTAATCTTATATTTATTTAAATAATTATAAATTATATTAATGTTATAGTTAATGAAATATTTAAGTATTTTAATGTAAAATTTGATCGGGATCAGGAATTGAACTCGGATCGCATTGTAATAATGCGGATAGTTCGCCGCCGAGCCATTTACTTCCTTAGGGAAAATATTAAAGTAAAGGAACCATTATGATAAGGCGGGTTTTTTACTAAACGGATTAATACAATATCTGTATATATTGTTTATTGAACTTTTTTTTTTAATTTTTGTGAACTTGTTAAAGTTAAAATATTTTACGTATGAAAATTTAAAGGTCAAATCTTGTTTGAGGTTATTTTTTTTTCTACGAAAACGTCCAGTTTTGGAGGAACCTTTAGTGTGTACGTCGTGTTATTTAGCTTATCCAGTTCCATAATAATAACGTCGAAAATTCCTGTTTGTTAATGGTAAGGTGTCGCACTTCTTGCCATAATTAAATTTTCTATTGTTTGGTTTCTAAATTTTTGAAGGAATTTGTTGCTTGATTGCGTTATATTTTTCTTCCGGTTATTTTTTCTTTGAAGCCTGATCGATTGGGTTAATATTAAATATTTTTATAGGTTATTTTTGCTCTGAAGCCTGATCGATTGAGTTATTTTATATTTTTCTATTTGTTATTTTTGCTCTGAAGCCTGATTGATTGGGTTGTTATTATGTATTTTTCTATTGGTAATTCTGGCTCCGAAATTTGGTCGATTGGGCTTTTGTATTTCATTTGTTGATTGTGTTGAGCTTTTGGGCGGTATTGTTAGCATTAAATTATTGTTCTTTGTGTGAAATGGTTTAAAGTAGGTTTTTTTGTTGTTATTAAGGAATTGTTTTATGCCACGAGGATTGTTTTATTGAATTTGGTGTAGTGCTTTTTAAATAAGAGTTAGTAAATTTTGAATATTAGATGGGAGGAGACGAGGGTTTATCTAAAGAAGAATGGGTATCGGTTTTACCCAGGTTATCTTCATCATGGGCGAGTGTTGACATAAAATGAGCGTTAAAGATGCGGCAAGTATTGCGTAAGTGAGAAAACTAATAACAAATACCCTCTGTAGATATTTCTTTCATTGAAATTGGCTTCGTATTAATTGATAAACT